>NC_045776.1:8134393-8437424 GCF_008692025.1 Phocoena sinus | reverse complement strand
GGACACACCTGTGTAGCCACCATCCAGCTCAAATAAATAGTGAAACTTGTATGCGTTCTAGAAGCTTCCCTCATGCCTGCTCCCTGTCATTCCCACTCTATCCAAAAGTAAACACTATTTTGACCTCTGTCATGGTAGTAGCTTTGCCTCTTTTTGAATTTATTATAAATGGGATCATTCAGAATGTATCATTTTGTACCAGCTTCTTTCAGTTACCATTTGTGATATGCCTCTCTTTCTAGCACCGGTGTATCCATTTTTATTGCTATATAGCATTCTATCACATGACTATAGCAAAATTTATGTATGCATTTTTAGTTTACGGACAACAGACAAGTTCACTTTTGAGCTATTAGGAATAATGTATGATAATTTTTATGGATAGTGGTTTTACATTGTGGCTTTAAGTTGCATTTCCTTGATAACTAATGATGTAAGAACATTCCACATGTTTACTATGTGAATATCATCTTTCTTGAAGTACATTTTAAAATTTCTAGCATGTTTAAATAAAAATCATGTTGAGGGCTTCCCTGGTGGCGCAGTGGTTGAGAGTCCGCCTGCCGATGCAGGGGACACGGGTTCGTGCCCCGGTCTGGGAGGATCCCGCATGCCGCGGAGCGGCAGGGCCCGTGAGCCATGGCCGCTGGGCCTGCGCGTCCGGAGCCTGTGCTCCGCAACGGGAGAGGCCACAACAGTGAGAGGCCCGCGTAACGCATAAAAAAAAAAAAAAAAAAAAAAAAAAAAAAAAAAAAAAAAAAAAAAAAATCATGTTGAGTTCCCTGGTGGCCTAGTGGTTAGGATTCCAGGCTTTCACTGCTGTGGCCCAGGTTCAGTCCCTGGTCAGGGAACTGAGATCCTGCAAGCTGCATGGCATGGCTAAAAAATAAATTAATGAAATTTAAATTTAATTAAAATAAAAATTTTAAAAATCATGTAACTTTTTTCTTGGAATTTGTAAAATTCTTTATACAGTCTAGATATAAATCCTCAAGGGAGAATACATACAGCTAATACCTTCTCCAAAGCAATTGTTTGCATTTTCATTCTGTTGGCAATATCCTTGTTTGAATAGAAATTCTTAGTTTTAATAAAGTTCTATTTATAAATATTTACTTTACGGTCAATGTTTCCTGTCCTGATTGGAAATCTTTGCTTACTATAAGGTAGTGAGAGATTTTTCTTAGGTAACTTCTAGAGCTTTATTGTTTTCTCTTAAACTTATAGGTCAGTGCTCTATTGGAAGTGGTCTTTTATTTGGTGTGATGTAGCAATTAGTTCCAGGTGGCTATATGGTTGAGTTGGCACCTTTTTTTTTGAAAAAAAGGAGAAAAAGTTTCCATACTGAACTGTTATAAATCAGGCACCACAGGGATTTGGGTCTGTTTTTGGACTCTCTTCTCTTCCATTAGTCTGTCTTTCCTCCTGCTAATACCTTGTTGTCTTAATTACTGTAGCTTTATATTATTTTAATATCCAGTCATATAATTCCTCTAAGTTTGTTCTCCTTTAACATTTTCTTGGCTATTTTTGACTCTTGGTATTTCCAAATGAATGTTAGAATCAACTTTTCAATTTCCACAAAATAAACCTTCTGAGGTTTTTGACTGGAATTACACAGAATCTACAGGTCAATTTGTATAAATGTGCCAACTTTACAATTTTGAGCCTTCCAATTCACAAACATGATATATTCCTCCATTTATTTAGTCTTTAGTTTCTCCCAGTTACATATTGTAGTTTATAGAACACAAGTTTTCCCATCTTCTGTTATATCCCTAACTATTTTGATGTATTTCATGCTATTACAAAATAGTACTGGTTTTTAACATTTGTTATTTGATATGTAAGTATTAGTTTCTAGAACAGAGAAATACACATGATTGTGTATGTTGACTTTACATCCAGTAACCTTACTAACTTCACTTATTAGTTCTTATAGTTTGTGGATTGATTTGAATTTTCTACTTACACAATCATACTGTAGGAAAATGACAGTTTCATTTCTTCCTTTCTATTCCTATTTAATTTCCTTTTCACTTGTTAAGACCTCTCCTCTTGTATAATACTGACCAGTGTTAGTTTTAGAAGGTACCCCTTTCTTATTTATGACTTGTGGGGGAAAGCTTTCAATAATTCACCACTAAGGATTATTGCTTTAGGTTTTCTGCAGATAGCTGTTACCGTATCACATGTTTTTCCTTTTATTTTTAGTTTGTCAATTTTTTAAAAATGGTAAACTCATGCTCAATTTTTTCAAATTCACCTTATTTATCTATTGAGATTTTTCTTGTTTATTTTGTTAATATGGTTTATTATGTAAATTGCAATGATTGATAATCAAATGCTAAATCAGTTTCATATTCCTGGAATATATTCAACTCCTTTGTTTTATATTAATCTTTTTTTAATCAGATTTTTCTTGCTAACATTTCTGTTCACATTTCTGTTAGTGGGAGATATTTGTCATAAAGTTCTTATCAGGTCTTAGTATCTAGGCTGTTTTGACCTCATAAAATGAATTGGGATGTGTTCACTTATTTTCTTTTATCTGGAAAAGTTTGTGAAAAATTAGTACCATTTCCTGGTGTGAAAATATTTTCTTTATAAATTCTTCATAAATAATCGTTGCTGGATTTCAGAGACTCTTTTCTTTTAAATATCTCTCATTCATTCATTCATATAGTACATATTTACTTAATGTCCATTCTAACTCAGGCATTATGCTAGCCCCTGGGGATAGAATGGTGAGCAAAAACAAACATGGTCCTTACCCACGCTGAACTCACAGCTTAGTCAGTGGGGGAGATAGAGAGTGGTCAAATATTTTTAAAACGTGGACCACAGCTCTGTTGAGCACTGAAGAGTATCAGTGTTCAGACATCATGGCAGGGGGACCTGATCTGAGTCATGATTACGGAAGTTTCCTGAGGAAGCCAATAGTCAGAAATAGATCAATTAATTTCATTTGTCTCATTTGAACTGACATCTAATTCATATGGCTAGAATTCTGTAAATGAGAATAACTGACTATCCAATGTGGCTCATTTTCTGTGTTCTGTAGAGAATTTCCCAACCTAAAGGAGTTTCCATGATCAAATTCATGGCTTTCGCACTAAATGAGAATCTGGCACAAAAACTACATGTTTAAGTCAAAAAAGAAAGACTACAGGCAATAAACAAGCCTCATTGGGCCTTTAATAGCAACGATTAAAATAAATACTTGCTGCTTGTCTTAAATTCAGTATAGTAGTTTTTCTTATTTTCACTTGTTCACAAATATATTTAAGTCTGCATTTTCCAGGATGTTGTATTTTATAAAATTTTTTATTCATTAGTTTTATAAATATAAGATTTATATTTTATGTTAACTGTTGTTGGAATACACTATTATAATCACTTTCCTAACTCTTCTACTGAACTCAAATACAACACTTGAATACCCTAGAGAGAAAACAAACCTTGCTTCCTCAAAATTCTTCTCAATAATGACAAATGCTAAGTGTTGTTCTGTGTGGGAAGTGTAATATGAAACCATGCCAAATACAGGCAGCAGGATAATGTACACAATATGTTTCAAAGTCCTTTTGTATTTTCTAGGGAAAAAATCAGTAGTATTTAATTAATAAATTTAAAAAGCTATTTTAAATTTAAAAACATATACCATTTTGAGTAAGAATATAGACACTAATGTAGTTACAGGTAAAAATAAAAGAAGGTATCCAAAAATAATTTCAAAATTCCCTTAGGAGACAACTGTCAAAGAGTTTTAAACTTAAATTCTTCTTTTGGGACATAGTGAGTGTAGAGGTTTTACTAAATATGTTACGTCAAATATCACTTTAACTGAGAAACTTGTAAAACTATGAAATTGGAGGCCATTCTAAATATCGCAAAAACTGCTGTGAAGTTTTCCAATGATGGAATTTTTTTATTGTTTAAAACAGATTTTACAGATGCAAATGGATAAATGTTTAACATGTCAAATTGGTACTTTAGTTTGAAATAGCAAATTTTTAGCAAATGATTTTTGATCACATTCCTAAAGTCGATATTATTGGAAAAAATATACTCAGAGAAATGAAAATATTGAAATGTGTACAAGTCATCATTTGAATAATACAGAATAGCCAGACTAAGGTAGAATTATAAATATTTTAAAGTCTTTTCTGTTAGGCCAGAGGCTCTGTGAAATTACACCTTGTAAAAACAATTTACAATAATGAGAATGTGGGATATACTTTTGCTGAATTGAAGAATCTATTTGTCTATCATACATACATATACTCTCACACACTCACACATAGACTCAGAACAAATAGAAAACAGAGAGGCATAAAGACAGAAATACAATCAGATATGCCTCTTGGTTATGGTGAGAAGTAAAAAGGTTAATATATGTGAAATGCTTAGGAAGTTGCTTGACAGTTTCTCTTGCTTTTTCTCTCTTTTTCTCTGTCTCTAAATTTCAATTTAAGATGGCATACAGTTCAGTTTATCTATAATTTGATTTGCAGAAATTATTCTTATCTAAAGATAAATGTTATAAAATATGTTAGTTGATAAGCATTTAAAAAACGAATTATCCTCAAATCAAACTGGATTGATGAAATTACAAAACTTCATGATTTTAATGCCACCTTATGTGTTCAAAATTATCACTACTGAAATTTTAAAAAATGCTGTTTCAATAGAAGGCTTTTCTCGTATGGTTGTATTTCACATTCAAAAATGGGAAAGAAAAATTCTAAACAACTAGTAGGCATTCTTCATTTTTCCAAAAGCAAATCAATATCTTACTGTCAATTGTAAAAAATACTTTTCAATAAATTAATTTATCAGAATATTAAAATGTAAAAATGAGCATGCCCATTTTCACTTATCTCTAGAGAGGAAAATCATATGCATTGAATTAAATGTGCTAGAGCAACTTCAAGTCTTCTGTAATTGTAGACTGTCATGTGCTCTTGAGAAACATTTTAGGAAAGTGAATTGTACGCTGTCCTCATTTTCTAATTTTAAGTTGTTAAAGGCATTGTTGAATGTCAGTTTATATTTCCTCTTATTATTACCTCTTCAAAGAGCCAAAATATACTAATTAAAATCCAAAATATTTTTCCCTTATGGTTTTTGATTTACCAGATATCAACAGAGACTAAAAATGGATTTTTTGGACAATTCAATTTTTGCGTGTGTGGCGACTGCAGTCTTTTAGCTATTTCACAGTAATCTGTAAAGAAACTTTTCTGTGCTATCAAACTAACATCAAAACTTTAGAACAGTGATTAATAAACTGAAGCTGTTCAAATACTCTAAAGTATTTGAATTGCAATATAAGTACAATAGTCAAAGCAATAAGAGGTAATTTTGTTGATTTGTTGTGGTCGCTCTGATGACATATGTCATTTGCTTGGTTTGTGATGGTTTTCTTCATTTTTTGAATTGGTTTCATGATGTTTTTCCTGTAAATTAATTACATGGGTAGCTGTCTCTTATTGTGATGGCTCTCAAAAAGACCAGCCAGTTTTGCCTAATGTCAAGATATCTAATTTAAATAAGGTAATATTTATTACATTTATTCCCTTGAATACAATATATCCGTAGCGTCATGAACCCTTTACATTTTAACATTATCTGAAGGAACACCATAAAATTTATTTTCTCTTAATCCTGTGATTGGCATTTGGATTGATTTTTACTGCTTCCTTTTCCCTCATTTTATATCATTTAACTTTTGTATTGATACTGACTTTAATTGGTAATTGTTAAAATTTTATTTCTTAAGTACTTTCACTTTTGTGTGAGCTTAGACTAAATTGTGATGGATGGCCATGGTAAATGATAATTTGAGGAAGGGATTTAATGGTCATGGATTGTCTTTCTGTATTGCTGTATAACAAATTATACCACAATGTAGTGACTTAAAACAGCATTTATTGTCTCATAGTTTCTGTGGGTTAGGAATCAGGTATGGCTCAGTTGGGTCCTGTCTCTGAGTCCCTCAAAGGGCTTTAGTTAAAGTGTCTGCCTCGGCTACAGGGGTCTTTAGCTCTTCTTGGGGTGGATCTGCTTCCAAGCTCCCTCAAATTGTTGTAGGCAGGATTTAATTTCTCATAAACTGTTGACCAGGGTCGGCCCTCAGTTCCTTACCATGTGAGCCTCTCCACAGGAAAGCTTATGACATGGCTCTTGGCTTCATCAGAATGACCAAGAGAGGGGGTGATAGGCAGAGTGCTCGTAAGACAGAGGTGGTGTCCTTTCATAACCTAATTTCAGAAGTGACATCTCATCACTTTTGCAATATTATATTAATTAGAATCATGTCATTAGAACTAGCCCCCAGTGAGTGGGAGGGAATTACACAAGGTTATGACTATCAAACGGTGGGAATAACTGGGGGGACCTTTTAGAAATGTGCTTACTACACTTTCTTTTCATAATGATAATAATAAAGATATTATTCATGTGCATTGAAAGAAAAAATTTTGATCTGACTGTTTAAAAATCATTTTATCCAATTATCCTTAGGTTAAGGAAACATTTGAAACCATAGAACAAAACACAGGTTTGTGGCTTGAAGTCATAGCCAGTCTTGCTTTTTATTGGCATTTACTAACACCTGATTAATCACATTAATTGTTATATAACTACTATCTATATTTGATATTTTTAAATGAGTTAAAATGAAAGATTTTTATATGCCATAACATTTATGTTGCTAAATAACCAGTGCTGAATTCTTAATACAAAATGTCAACACTTGGAACACCAATTCGATTGTATTTTTTACCTGAAGTCATGGAAGCTACAAGTTGAAAGAAAATCAGTAACAAGCACAAATTTTACCTAGTGAAATTTCCTTTAGGAATGAAAGGGAAATAAATCAGACAAGAGAAAACTAAAAGATGTTGTCATTAGCAGACTTACCCTTAAAGATTGGCTATGGAAGTTCTTCAAGCAAAACAGAAATGATAAAAGAAGGAATCTTGGAGCATTGGAAAACAAGAAAGAAATCAAACAGCAAAAATAGGATTACATATAAAAGGATGTCTTTCTCCTCATAGGTTTTGTAAATCACATTTGATGATTGAAATGATAATTACAACACCATCTTATACTCAAGAAAGTGATGTTTAAGAACAGGGGAGGTAAAAGGACCAAACAGAAGTTTTCCTCACTTCACTTAACGTGGTGAAACATTAATTCCAGTAGACTATGATATCACATCTGTCTATTTTTATTCCCAGAGCAACCAGTATGAAAACTGTATGAAGTGAGTGTATGAACAGTCAAAAATTCTACAGATACATCAAGTAGATGGAATCCTAAGGAATGTTCAAATGGCCTATAGGAAAACAAAAAAGAGAAAGGAATGAAACAGAGGAAACAAACAGAAAACATAATAAAATTCCTTAGACTTAAGGTCCAACATATCAATAATTACCTCAAATGTAAATGGCTTAAATACAGCAATTAGACAGAGATTGGCAGGGTGGATAAGACAAGCAAACAAAACAAAGCAAAAAAACATGAGCACACTATATACTATAGTGTTTAACAAGAAATTTAACTAATTTAACAAAAAATTCATTTCAAATTCAGTGACATAAATAGCTTGAAAAATGAATGGAAAAAATACACCATCCAAACATTTTTTTTTTAAAGCTAGGGTAGTACATTAATGTCAGAGAAGGTATTTCATAGCAGAACAAAAGAAAACAAACAAACAAAAAACACCATAGACCTAGGCAAAGAGGGAAATTTATCAGTCCATTAGGAATACATCACAAGCCTAAATGAATGTACATCAAAACAACACAGTCTCCAAATATGTGAAGCAAAGCCTGATAGAGCTGAAAGGAGAAAGAGATAGATCAAAAATTGGGGACTTCTACAACCCCTCTAAGCAACTGATGAGTTAACTGATGGGTCTAGCAGATTACTAGATGGAGAACCAACAAAGATATAGAAGATCTAGATAATCAACCAAAATGATCTAATTATCATATGTAGAACATTCCACCCCCCAAATGCAGAATATACGTATTTTCAAGTGCCATGGAATGTTAACCAAGATAGACCAAATCCTAAGCCAAAAAAAAAAAATCTTCAACAAATTCAAAAAATTGAAATCATGCAGGTATGTTCTCTTACCATAGTGAAATCAACAATAGAAATATTTCTAAAGAAGTAGAAATTAAATAGTACATGTCTAAATAATCCATGGGTCAATGAGGATTTCTCAAAGGAAATAAAAATTATACAGAAGTGAATTAAATGAAGATATAACATCAAATATTTGTGGGGCAACTAAAGCAGTGCAGAGAAGGAAATTTGTAGAACTAAATTCTTACATTAGAAACAAGGAAGGGTCTCAAAACAGTAATGTAAGTTTCTACCTCAAGAAACTAGAAAAAGCAGAGCAAAATATACCCAAAAAAGAAGAAAGAAGGAAATAATAAAGGTATAAGCAGATATCAATGAAATTAAAAACAGGAAATTCTCAATGAAATTGATTTCATTGAAATCAGTCAATGAAATTAAAAAGAGGAAGTTCTGTATTTCTCAATAGAGAAAATCAATGAACTCAAAGCTGGTTCTTCAAAAAAATCAAGAGTGGGGCTTCCCTGGTGGTGCAGTGGTTGAGAGTCCGCCTGCCAATGCAGGGGACATGGGTTCGTGCCCTGGTCCGGGAGGATCCCACATGCTGCGGAGCGGCTGGGCGCGTGAGCCATGGCCGCTGAGCCTGCGCGTCCGGAGCCTGTGCTCCGCAACGGGAGAGGCCACAGCGGTGAGAGGTCCTCGTACAGCAAAAAGAAAAAAAAAAAGAATCAAGAGTATTTGATAAACATTTACCAATACTGACAAAAAGGAAAAGAGAGTAGACATAAATCACGAACATCAAGATTAAAATAGGGGACATCACTACACATCCTGCAGTCATTATGAGGAAAATAAGGGAATATTATTAAGCACCTTTATGTTCATAAATTGACAACCTAGAAGGTGTGGATCAATTCCTTAAAACCATAAAATATCAAAAGTCAACCAAGATGAAAGACAATAGTTGAAGTCTAACAAACATTAAAGAAATTTGAATTTATGACTAAAAATTTTCCAAAAATGAAATTGCCATGTCTAAATAGCTTCACTGGAGAATTCTTTTGTTCAGGCTACCATAACAAAATACCACAGAATGTGTAGCTTATAAACAACATAGACATTTATTTCTTACCGTTCTAGACTCTGGGAAGTCCAAGATCAAGGTGCCATAATGGTTGCATTTTGGTGAGGTCGTTTTCTGATTCATAGCTGGTGCTTTTTCACTGTGTCCTCACTTGTGGAAGGGCTAAGCAAGCTCTTGGGGTCTTTTTTATAAAGGTACTAATCCTATTCAGGAGGGCTCCTGACCTAAGTACCTTGCAAAGGCCCCTGCTCCTAATACCATCACACGGAGCACTAGGATTTTAACATAATTTTGGGGAGGACACAAACATTTGGACCATAGCACTACCAAATATTTAAAGTATCAATACCAATTTTACACATTTTCTTCCTAAATATAAAAGAGGGAATATTTTCCAACCTAATTTTTTAAAGCCATTATTACCCTAATCCTGAAACCAGACAAAGGCAGTACAAAAAAAGAAAACTGTAGTCTGATATCTTGCATGAACTTATGTAAAAATCTTCAACAACATCATACCATGACAAATTCAAAAATGTTACAAATAATTATACACAATGACCAAAAGGAATTTATTCCAGATATGCAAGACTTCCAACATTTGAAAATAAATCAGTGTAATTTCCTATACCAACAGGCTAAAGAATAAACATCATATAATTATATCAACTGATCCAGAAAAGCATTTGATACAATTCGACATTCATTTATGGTAGAACAAAGTCTCAGCGATCTAAGAATGGAGAGGAATGCCTCAACTTGGTAAAAAGCACCTGGAAAAAAACTTTACAACTATTATCACGCTTAACGCTGAAAGATTGAATGCTTTTCCCCTAAGATTGGGAACATGGAAAGAATGTCTGCTCTTTTATTTAACATAGCACTGGAAGTTCTAGCCACTGCAACAATGCAAGAAAAAGAAATAAAGGGCATTTAGATCAAAAAGGAAGTTATAAAACTGTTCCCATTTACAGATGGCATGACTGTCTATATAGAAAAATGCCAAGAAATTTGCAAAACCCAAAGCAAAACTGTTAGAATTGGTGAGTTCAGCAAGTTTGCAGTATACAAGAGCACCACACCAAAAATCAATTGCATTTCTATATACTAATATAAATGCATGAAAAAATAAACGAAAAACACAATATCATTTATAATCACTCCAAAGAAAATGCAACCTAAAACATATATAGGCCCTGTATATTGATAATTGCAAACTTCTGCTGAAAGAATCCAAAGATCTAAATAAATGGAGAGGCATGCTGTGTCCATAGGTTTGAAGACTCAGTGTAATAAAGATTTTACTTCTCCCCAAACTGATGTATTGGTTTAATGCAATTTTCATCAAAACCCAGTAAGTTTTTTTTGTATACATAGATGAGATTGTTTTAAAGTTTATAAAGAAATGCACAAGCTCTAGAATAGTATAGTATGTAAACACATAAAAATACATTTTTAGCTATCAGGGAAATGCAAATTAAAACCACACAGAGATATGCCTATCAGAATGGCTAAAATGAAAAAAATAGTGACAACGCTTATGCTGGAGAGGATGAAAATGTAAAATGGTATAGTCACTCTGGAAAACAGTTTGCCAGTTTCTTATAACACTAAACATGCAATTACTTTATTTCCCAACAGTTGAACTCATGGACATTTATACTACAGAAATGAAAATTTATGTTCATGCAAAACCATTATATCAATGTTTATAGCTGTTTTATTTCTAATAGCCAAAAACTGAAAACAGATCAGATGTCTTTCAATAGGTTAGCAGGTTAAACAAACTGTGGCATATACCTACCATGGGATACTCCTCAGCAATGAACACAAAAACTCCAAAGCAGAATATGTATACTTGCAACAACTTGGATGATTTCCAGAGTACTATGCAGAGTGAATGAGTGAAACAGCCAATCTGTAAAGATTGCATGATGCCTTATTAAACTTCCATAAGATTTTTGTGATGAGAAAATTTTAGAAATGAGAAAATTTAGAAATGGAGATAATTTAGTAGCTTCCAGGGATTAGTGACAGGGTGAGGGAACATGAAGACTGTGGGTTCTGTCTTGACTGGAGTGGTGGATACACAAACCCATACGTATGATAAAATTGTATAGAAAAAATATATAGACAAACCAAATGGATACAAGTTAAACTGAGAAAATCTGAATAAGTTCAGTGAACTGTATTCATCTCAATATCCTGACTGGGACATTGTACATAGTTTTGGAAGATGTCATCACTGGGAGAAACTGGCTAACATGTTCATGGATTTCTTGGTATTATTCCTACAACTGCATGTGAATTTACAGTTATCTCAATAAAAATTCAATGATAAAGTATGTACCTTTCTTATTTTGCATTTTCTCTTCATCTCTTAGTATTTCTGGCTCCAGAATGTAAAAACAAATAATAAATAAAAACCTCTCAACTAATATATATATTCATTAATATTTATTACAAGGCTACATAATAAGGATTGACATTTTAATTGTAGAGTACAGACATTTCAAAATAGTAGGAGAGAAGGTTCAGTTTACTCAATATTAGAGTAGAAATCTCTTCTGTCTTTGGAGTAGTTGAATCCCCTAACTTTTCAAGTGTTTTGTGTTATGGAAACCTCAAATATGTTTTTTTTTTAAATTCTTTACCCTTAAGGTTTAGACTCAAGAGTAGTTTAAAGGAAATTCCATCCATATGTTTATAATTTAATATGTTAGGCTGCTTTTTTTTTCTTTTTTATATTTGATGTCTGAGAACTCTCTTGAACTACTTCTTTCAGGGATCTTTTGGCAAGATTAGACTACGTCACAAACCAAAAATTTCAGTTTGGATTTCAGCATACAACAATAATGTGTAGATTCTGTACAATGCCAAGAAGTTTTCTCATTTTGAATCTAAATGCCATAAATACAGAGTTGAAGGTTAATCAGTGGCATTGAAAATAATTCTGGTTAATGTTAACTCAGAGTCAATAAATTATTTTATTCTTAAGGTGTACTTGATTTTGGAAATTTGTTAGTTTTCTTACTAATTCTTAAAAATATTTTTTTATCTTACCACTTACTATCTAACAGAAATGAATGTTCAGTGAACTATTTCAACTGCACATCTGCCTCTACTTGACCAGACCTATCAAATAATTTTTAAAAAGTCTAGTCTTTTAAAATAGGCCCTGCTCTTTTCTGTCATAGCATAAACCATGCTTAGTAAGCATGTATGATTTGGATGTAAAAATATAATCTTAGTGTATGTTAGTGATTATTAATTCATGGTCTACAATGAAATAAACATTTACTGAGAATGTGATAGTCTATGCAGATGATTTATATTTTTTGAATCTGAAAAAGACTTTATAAGTATGTTGCATGAACCTTGGAAACAATAATGAAACAGAAATTTATATCCAAAATACATTGAAAGTAACTATAATTTTCCCTTAAGTCTTTGCTGCTGTGTAATTGTAGCAAAAACAGAAGAGTATTTTGCCATGAAGGAATTATTTTTACCAAGTACTGTTGACATTCCTAAATACACACAAAAGTGTAGTTCAATCTGCTAAATAATACTATTAAAATCATACACAACCCAGTTAAAATGTGTATTTTCTATTTGTATAGATATGTATATGTACATTGTGTATATACACACATACACACACATGTATATACATACACACTCATGTATGTGGTATACATTTTTTGAGGTGGCTTGGGAAAGCACCTTCAGGGTACTGAGACCTAAATTCCTTAATTTTCTTCTTTTGAACAGGCAATTTAATGCTACGTTGATGCGGGAAAGCTGGGCTCCAAAAGAAAATCTTGCTCTGAGACTAAGGTTGTGAGAACAGGGCATGAAGTGTTCGTGCCACAACCTTCTTCTTCACCCAGTCTTCCTAGCATTTATTTTTTTATTTTTATTTAAAAAATTTTTTTTTTGCTGTACGCGGGCCTCTCATTGTTGTGGCCTCTCGCGTTGTGGAGCACAGGCTCCGGACGCGCAGGCTCAGCAGCCATGGCTCACGGGCCCGGCCGAGCCGCGGCATGTGGGATCTTCCCGGACAGGGACACGAACCCGTGTCCCCTGCGTGGACAGGCGGACTCTCAACCACTGCGCCACCAGGGACGCCCCTTCCCAGCATTTAGATCTTTCTTTTATAAGAAACAATTGGCTGATAAATTCTGTAGCCTTCTGGATGCTTTGATGGGTTGAAACTAAATTCTTCCCCCAAGCCCTCGCTTTCCTTAAATTAAGAGGCAATGAGACAACACGCTTTGCTGTGGTGTTTGGGTCAGGATGCTGATATTTATCCTGAACATTTGTGAAAGAAACAATTCGGTATAGTGACAATAGTGCTAAACTTTGAGATGAAAGATCTAAATTAAGTCCTGTCTCTGCCACTTCTCAGGTTTCTTGACATTGGTCCAGGCACCCATACCTACCAAACAGAACTTCCATAAGCATCATGTAAGATGTACATTAAAAGTGTTTCAAAAATTGTTTTATTATACACATTTTATTATACATTGGAAGGTTGATGCTTGAAATTCTACTGTTAGCATTTTACCCTCTTAGTTTGAACCTTCATTGCCTTTAAAATTTTAAATACTTAGAGCAGAACATATTGAAATCCAAGCATTGAGGGAAGAGCATTCAACTCACAGGTCCCAAGGCAGGAATGAGCACGGCCTCTTCAAAGAATAGGAAGAAAGTCAGCTTGACTGGAGCAAACAGGAAAGGTAGAGAAGCGCTGGCATGGTAGGAATTGAGGTCTGGAGGGAGGCTGGTGCTAGATCATTTGAAACTGAGACTGTGGTTAAAAGTTTTCATTTTATTCTGATTGTTATAGGGAGGCATTGGTAAGTTTTAATTAGAGAGTTATATATTTTTATTTAATTTTTTTAAAGGATTCTTTGGCTGATGCATACCAAATAGATAGAGAGAAGTGTTAATAGACATTTCAGTAGCAGTAATGTTGAGATGGGTGAGGATTGTTTCCACAAGACAGAGACAACGAAGGTGGATGGAAGTACATGGATCTAGCAAGTAACTTGAAGAAATGAGGCAATAGAACTTGCTGACTAAATGTGGGTCAGAGAGAAACTAGGTTTTTGACTTGAGCTGTTGGATGGATGGTGTTGCCATTTACTGTGATGTTAACAATGGGAAAAAACAAATTTGCAGAGGGCTGAGGATCAAGATTTCAATTTGGTCAATGTTAAGGTCGAGGTAGAGATTCCTATTAGACACCCAAGTGGAGATATAGAGAAAATACTACATTAATCTAGAACTCAGGAGCAATTGAGGGACTGGAGATATGAATTTGACAGTCAATGGCAAAGACATTCTCATTAGTGTCATCAAGCTTTGGACTCTCTAATATTTAGGGAGGAACAGTAGGGAGAAACAAAGGAGACCAAGAAGGAGGAGGTGATGGAATAATCAGAAGGGTGTGGTGATAAGGAAAACAAAAGACACATGTGTTTAAAAAGCAAGGAATTTTCAGCGGTTTTGAATATTACTGAAGTCAAGTGAGGCAAGGGAAAAAGATGAATATCTGATTTGAGGTCATTTGTGACCTTGACAAGTGGAATTTCTGTGGAATGGAGTGTGCAGATTTCCAGTTGAAATGGGTTGATGAGAAAATGGGATGTGAGGGGATGAAAGCAGAGGAACTAACACATTAGTTACATTGTCTCTTTTGTTATGGGTGCAGGGAAATGGGACATTTACTTGGTGAGGAAGGTGGTAATGATGCAATTGGTGTGCTAAAGAGAATGATCCAGTATTGAGGGAAAATTCATGTGACACTCTTGAAACAACTTATTACAAAACTATTAATGTCCCCATTTGATAGATGAAGAAGCTTTATCACAAAGGTTAATTAAGTTGCTAAGGTCACAAGGTGGTAAATGACAAAGCAAGAATTTGAACTCATATCTTTGTAGTTTCAAAGTTCAATCTCTTTTCACTATGTCACCTGTTGTTGGCTGACTAATGCCCCCCAGCCCAGGTGCCCACGTCCTAACCCCTAATGTCCAGAGAACCTGCAGTAAGTTACCTTATACAGTATGGTAAAAGAGACTCTGCAGGTGTGATTAACTTAAGCATTTTGAGATGGGGAGATTATTGTGGATTATCCAAGCAGGGCCAATATAATCACAAGGGTCCTTATAAAAGGAGAGAGGATCAGTGTTAGTAATAGATGTGATGATGGTAACAAAGGATTGGGGTGATGTGAGGAAGGGGCCACGAGCCAAGGGATGCAGTTGCCTTTAGATATGGATTCTCTCTTCAGATCCTCTAGAAGAAACCAACCCTACCAACACCTTGATTTTAGTCCAGAGAGATTCATTTGGGGTTTCTGAACTTCAGAAATGTAACATAATAAGTCTGTGTTGTTTTAAGCCATTAAGTTTGTGGTAATTTGCTACAGGGGAAAGAAGAAACTAATATACCACCTTTACTGTGTTGATTATTTGCAGAATTGTCTACTGCCCCTGAGCTCAACTTAAATGCGTTTTATCATGACACTGTCTAATGATTATACTGAATAAATAAATACTAACTTCTGTATTTAAAATGTTGCTTTACTTGACCATCAAGGCAAAGATGACAGTCTTACACAACTTCTTGTTGGGGGGTAGTAATTTTGAAACTTCTGAAGATTACTGTGGCAAATATTTTGGGTATGAGGCCCTCATTAGCTCTTACAAAGAGTAGCTGCAAACCCAAGGGCTGCCAAGTTACCTCTTGAACTCTGGGGGGTGTTGGTTCCTTAAATCTGGTCTTTCTCTTGTCCGGAATAAAACCTGTCTTGCCCCATCTTTTCTGTATGCTCTCTATAGCATATGATGAACCAATACTCTTGTGATTTGGGGTAACTGGGCTTTTTAAAGACTTTTTCTTTGATCTGATCATTCAAAAGGGTGAATTTTTATCTCTTCCACCAATTTTAAGCTCTTTACACTGATAATTAAATTCCAGGTCATGCATAAGAAGTAAAGCTTCACAAACAATATCATACATGCCTTTATGTGAATATTGCTTTGCTTTATTAAGAAGTAGTGTGAATGAAACAAAGTATTTGGAAATATTATTCATAGGTATAGCTCACAGATATCTAAATACATTAGAACGTTTCTACTTCTGATATCAATTTTTTTTCTCTTAGCTTTTTGATGTGGAATACATTTCAGTCAAATTTGTATTATTAATGTAAAGAATGTACTGTCAGGAAAATTGAACAGACTTTAAGAATAAATATTTTAATTAAAATCTTTTATAACTGCATTTCAAAAGTAAATATGACAGTCATTTGGGTTATATTCTCCAAACTTCATTATCAAGCCTGTGAAAACTTGCCAGTCAGCTGACGTAGAATAGCTTGGCAGCTACATACGTATTCCATCAAATGGGTGTGAGAAAACATTACTGAAACATACTGACATGAAAAGAACTTTCTCTTGTTCAGGACAAAGTGTAACCAGATCTATGAAGAATTTCTGACTTAGCTGCACACATTCTTTAAGAGCACGTGTGAATGGGGTGGATGGCTTAGGAATTTTGCTTAGGAAATGCATAGAAAAATTGGGATGGTTTGTGGTTTTGTTCACTGCAACCCTAAAATGGACATAAATATTGGAAAGTGTTGATGAATTCAATATTAAAGAAAATTTATAATGTTAACGAATACCTTTTCAACAAAGAACAAACAGAAAAAAGAATGGAAAGCATAGGTCCTCTCAGCACCATGTGGTTTGTCGTGAAACTGTGATAGGAGTTATTTCATAGGGTCATTCGTCTCACATTATGACTTAATAATTATAATTTTGAGTTGTTGGCTGTGTGCTCTTCTGGATTTTTATTTTCTAATATTTATGGACACAGTTTTGTCTTCTACATTATTTAATCTCTGTGAAATTACACAAAATGGTGTAAACACAGCAACGTAAATTCCAGCTTCAGGGCCACCTGCCCAGCTTTGGAAAGTGGTAGGGTCTTTGACATGACAATGTTTTTGCTGTTCTTTCTAATAAAATGTGCACCCTGACTGTTAGCCACCCGGAAATTGTAGCAAGATTATTCTTACATGAAAATAAGATTCGACTGGGCTTTATAGTTCTACCACATCTAATACTAATGTCAACTTTTGGCTTAAGGTCTCAATGGATATTTTGGCAAGATTAAGTTGGATTAGATTGCATGAGAAAACTGGGATAGTTTGTGGTTTTCTTCACTGAAACCTTGAAATTAACATAAATATTAAAAAATGCTAAGGAATTCAACAGGTGTCAGGCTCCCATACAAATAGGTAGTAAGTAGCACAGATTTTATATGAACTGTTAGAAGAAATATACTTAAGCTGTAAATGCAAATCTTAGATGAAATATCTTTCTGTCTTAAGATCTGTTCACTGGTGAAACACGTCAGGAATATTTTAAAACAGAACTTTCTTGAACCTGATTGACACCCCAAGTACCACACAAGACTAGTTAAATTATGTTATATCCTCCAAGAAATTCTAAATTATCTGAACCTAAGTTTGTGCTTGGCAGGCAAAGCACTATAAAAGCTTCAAGGTGATCAGCCTGCCAAAAAACAGAAATTTTATTTTTCCAAGGCTCATTACAAATGATACATTGGTACTTTATAACATGGATTGTGGATTTTGGATCTTTCTTTACTCCTTCGTTCATATTCTTGAAGAAGTAAGACTGATCACTTTTAACTATGACCTAGAAGGTTATTATTATTATTATTTTTTTGCGGTACGCGGGCCTCTCACTGCCGTGGCCTCACCCGCCGCGGAGCACAGGCTCTGGACGCGCAGGCCCAGCGGCCATTGCCCACAGGCCCAGCCGCTCCGCGAAACGCGGGATCCTCCCGGACCGGGGCACGAACCCGCGTCCCCTGCACTGGCAGGCGGACTCCCAACTACTGCGCCACCAGGGAAGCCCAAAAGGTTATTATTTTAATGTAGCAATTCGTTTCTTAGCCTCTAAAAGCATAGAAAACATTGCTATTGTCTGGAAATGTAGCGATAACATCAAGATGCTATGTGGAGAGATTATTCTGAAATAGTTTATTTTATAAGAAATGAGGTTAATTTTTTATTATTAAGCATTATCTAAGGAACATTATTTTTCCCAAATAATTTTCCTGGAAACCTAGACTAAAGAAAAGATATCGCATTAATTTAAAACAGTGATACATGGCTTCAATAATTCTAGGTAATGGTAAGAAGTTAAAAAGATAGGAAGCAATGAAGAGTCGGCTAAAAAAAGCCAGGGCTTATCACATGAATTCCAGTTCTTTAAAATGAAGATAATTTCTATCTGATCAGATAATGCAATTTAAATTCAATAATGACTCTTGGAAAACATAAATATACACGTTTTATTGACAAAACGTTTGCATTTGTGCTTATTTTATACTTTTAGAAAATAAAGTATCTAAACTTTAAATAAATGGCAACTTGCACAAGTTTTATATTGTTTAGTTGCCTTTTTTGTGCAAGTATTTCCTGCCTCTGCATGATTCCAGAATCTCACATTCACATCAGCAAATGTAGACTATAACTGTCTGTATAATTTGCCACCATGTGTGGATTTTTAAAATATAATATTTTTAAAATACTGTGGGCAAAGCTTGACCTATATCGATATGATGTCATATGGCCATTCATTGTAATTATTTCACTTACTATCACTGCTGCAGTCTTCACGTTTAATATTTAGTGTTCTCTTGCAAAACATTCCTAAAATATATTGTATTTTTCTGCATTGACCCATACAAAATGCATATGTTTTTATACTAATCACTTGTGCATGTTTGACAGGCCACATTTTAAAATACAATATGATGTTTTACTTTCCTGAATATTAAAAACTGATCCTTCTTTTTCTCTTTCTATCACAGTGTATGGTGTCATATCTATAGTAACTATTCCTTAGCATTATGTTTTTTAACTGTATTAATCTATTTTCTCCTTGCTATGGCTTTTATTAACATTATTGCATATGTATTAGAGGTCCTGTGTGTCTTAGAAAAAAACACTAAGAAGGGTTTCATATAAAATTCATTTCCTATAGGTTAATGGAAAGCAATACATAAAAACAATAAAACAAAAATCCCTTTGGACCCTATTTTGTTCTGCCCTGATATTGTAACTTATGCCAAAAATGCTTTTATTTCTGGTCCACCTCATGCTTCTGATAACACTTCAGAGAGACTTCTCTCAGTATATAGGTATGTGTTAAATCACAACACACTGGTTATTTCTTTCAAAGACAGTTAAAATTTGTGTTAGCTTGATTTATTGCTATTGGTAGTTAACAAGGTCCCAGGATGGCAGAAGCCATGTCTATTTTGTTCACTATCCAGAGGAGGCCAGAGGGAGGGCCTCAGATGTAGGGCCTCCAGGGGATGGAGGAGAGTCAAGCATAGGTCCCAGCAGCTGCTACCTGAAGGATGGGAAGCCAGGAGGAGCTGGGTGTGTGGAGAGAGGGGAGAGTGCACCTGCATAGCAATCAGATTGCACAAAGGAGATCACTGAGGTGAGGTTTGTACGAGGTACAGACACACCAGGGTGGCGGAAGCATGGAGGAATGGACAAGCCTAGACCTTGCAGGTCCTGTAAGCAATGAGGAGGAGATTGAATTGACTCAAAACGCAATGTCAGGATCAGTTGACTACTTGTAGTTTGATTTAATGGGAGATATCTGAACGTAAAAATATCCAGCATTAGACTCTGTCAAATGTATTTATGAAATAATCTAAAAGGTGATCTCACTATAGTGGAAATAGGTATTTTGAAGCTGGAGATTTTTGATATGGAGAGGCATTGGCCCTGGGTTCAAATTTCCTCAATTCCCAAACTGGATTGACCCCTTCTTTTTTCTTTATCCTTTCTTTTATTTAAAAAATTTTTTCTTAATAAAGTATAGTTGATTTACAATATTGAGTTAGTTTTAGGTATACAGAAAAGTATTCAGTTATATATATATAATTTTTTCAGATTATTTTCCATTATAAGTTATCATAAGGTATTTTATACAGTAAATCTTTGTTGCTTATCTGTGTTATGTATAGTGGTTTGTATCTGTTAATCCCATACTCCTAATATCCCTCCCCCACCTCCCTTTCCCCTTTGGTAACCATAAATTTGTTTTCTGTGGGTTGACCCCTTCTTAGTGTCTGACTTGGGCTGGCTACATTAGAACCCTAAGCCCTAGTTTCTTCGTATCTGGGATGGAGATAATAATAGTACTGAATAATATTAATATGATATAAAAATTGAGATTTTACCCTTATTACATGAAATTCAGAGCTTTCTTTTTTAGAAATCACATTTATCTGTTGCTATCCCTATTTTTTAAGCACAGCATTTCTCTTTCAAAAGAGAGGAATGATACTGAAAAAAATTAAATAGTACAATAGTCCAAGGTGACATACTAGTGACTTGTATAGCACTGAGAAGAATTGGCTAGCCGGTCTGTAGGCATTTTCCCACTTAATCGTCACAAGAACTCAGTGAGTTACATGATGATTCTGTTTTCCTTCACAAATAAGGATATGAGTCAAAGGCAATTTATGTGGTTTGTTTACTTTCAGCTACCTAGAAAGTGGCAGAGTCAGAACTTGGACCAATAGACTCTGGAGCCCAATGTCTCACACACTAAGCTCCTCTTTGGCAAGAAATAATACATTTAGTAATATAGTCTACATATTGTAGACCCATCAAATTTTATTAATATGGCTATATACTACATTCAAAAATACTTGCAGTAATCGTGGTAGCCTGGTTGTATGAACTTTTTAAAAACAGCTTTATTGAGGTGTAATTGGTATAAAATACTGCATGTATTTAATATATACAATTTGATGAGCTTGGACATATGTGTGCACCCATGAAACCATCACCATGCTCAAGATAATAAACATGTCCATCACCTCCAAGAGTTTCCTTGTGCTCCCCACTCCTTTTTTTTTGTGGTAAAAACAATCCAAAAATTAATGTAAGAAACCAGAGTCAATAACATTAAAATATTTTCCTATAACAAAGGCTTTGTGCTACAACCACTGAAAAATACTTTCATAGTCATCTGAAACAAAACGTGAAGATTAGGTACATATGTATAGAGAAAATGAATGCTTTAATAAATACACATGAGGATTAAATATCCCCATTACACTTGCTTGAGAAACACTTTAGAACAGGAAATACTATTGAAATTCAAGGACTGAATAATTAAACCCAACTCAATTTTGTTTAGTCAGATGTGAAAAAATACATAGTTAATTGGTAGGCAAGATCTCAATGTACCAGAGTCTAATTATAGAGTCTTCAAAACACTAGTGAAATAAAAGTTAGACATTTTAAAAGACATTACAATTTTATGATACTGATTTATTTTGAAAAATGTCAAGGTTAAATTTAAGTTTAATATGCTGAAATAAATTTTCTGTCTTCATTTTGGAATGTCTACCAAAAAATATTTCATTAAATAGTGAAATATATATAAATAAAAAAATATATACATATAAATATATATATACATATAATACTTGGTATGCTTCTAATTAAGAGTTCCTTTTGTTCTTTTTTTTTTTTCATATTGGTCTTGGTTTACTAATGGTCCAAGAAGTTTGGTCAGTTATATTATCATTGCTCTCTGAGTTACGGTAAATGAAAAGAACAGTTGCTCCAAGTCAGCACTAATTCAAATATGATTGGGCATATACTAATGCTAACAAAAATAATTACAACCACAAATCTATATTATTATAATAAGTGTTATAATAAGGAGTGAATTGGTTTGCCATCTCTACAGAACACTTTTTAAAATGTGTTTTTTTCTACAACTGCAAGTGATATGCATTTAATATTATATAGCCTTGTTTTCAGTGAATAGAAGTTTATTTTGTAACTTAATTGATATCATGAAACCCCTTCAGTTGATTAAATAGATCGTTCATAAAAAGACAGTTTATGATCTGTAACTATATAAGAGGAAATGAAAAAAAGGGAGTAGTTAATGTCATGAATACAAAATGTTATCTAAGCTTATTTACACCAGAAAATCTTATACAACCACAGAACTTTATTAATTTTATTTTATTTTATTATTATTATTTTTTTGCGGTACGTGGGCCTCTCACTGTTGTGGCCTCTCCCGTGCGGAGCACAGGCTCCGAACGCATAGGCTCAGCGGCCATGGCTCACGGGCCCAGCCGCTCCGCGGCATGTGGGATCCTCCCGGACCAGGGCACGAACCCGTGTCCCCTGCATCGGAAGGCGGACTCTCAACCACTGCGCCACCAGGGAAGCCCAGAACTTTATTAATTTCAGATTAACCTGCATGATTTGAGCATTTATTTTAAAGAAAATGTTCCACTTGCTAAATCCTCAATGTGGTTATGTTGCCATATTGAATAAAGTAATGGGTGTACACACTGATAACAAAGGTTTGCATTTACCAATTAATTTGTCTTTGCTACTTATATGGAAAGCTGTTTTTAATTCCTTTTTAAAGCTTTGAAATTACTGAGACTTTGTTCAGTGTTGTCTGTGAAGCCTCTTAATTTCTAGGAAACAGCTCATCACTTCTTTAGCAGTTCTCCCCAGAGTACCATGTACATATCCTAGGAAGCTAACATTGATTTGACACATAATACAATGCTAAAAAAATTTGATTAAATAAATGTATTTTTATAGGCATATTATGTATTTTAAATTTTATGTGCTTGTCTCATCTACTGGACTATAAAATCTTTAAGGATAAAGACCATGTCTTATTCATATTTTATTTTTTGAATTTATCATAATATTAACCATAGTAGGAAATTAATTCATGTATCAGTTAGATGTCATTTTGACTCCAAGTAACAGAAAACTCAACAATCATAGCTTAAATAAATATAACTAATCATTCTCACATAGCAAGGAAACCAGAGGTATGGATTCTTTGTTTCATGCTGCAGCTCCATTGTTACATCAAGCTCTTTTCATCCATCTGTTGCACCATTTTTAATGTTACAGGGTGGCTGTTAACACTTACCTTCTTCCAGAATCATGTCTTTGTTCAAGCAGGAAGAAAGCAGAGGAAAAAGGGTTTCTCATTTTGATGTTTTCACATTTTTCTAGATGGGAAACTTTTCTAGCAGACTTCCCCTCACATCTCATCAGCCAGAACCAGGTCATATGCTGCTTTAAAACCAGTGAATGGTGAATTAAATGGGGGTTATCATGGAAGATTTAGACCGCTCAGGATTTAGCCCCTGGGATTGGAATAGGGGCTTATCCTTCCAGAGATCAACAGCTCTGCCTTCCACCTGAACAAATTGTGCTTTAGTTAGCAGGGGAAAAGGGGACCATTGAACAGTTAATGGACAATATGTGTTACAATAAATATTACGTGAAAAGAATTGGATTTGTTAAAATCATGTCCTGTGCTATCCCCAGTTGCATCTTTATATATTTATTTGTATTCGTTTGGCAAAATTAAATGTGAATGATTTCTGTTTCTTTGAGGATAATTACAAACGCATAAAATCCTCTCTATTTTTACAGTGGGACGAAAAATATACAATGTTGAGAAGATGCATTGTTTTTATCACTTTCTGTTTTAAATGTCGGTCTTGCTCTTATAATTGCAGAGGAAATTCAAATGCAATTATGTTCTCTGTCTTTTTTTAGGCCTGAAAAGATAAATATGAATTTAGATTCCATTCATCGGTTAATTGAAGAAACACAAATCTTCCAGATGCAGCAGTCATCAGTTAAACCACCGTGTGACCTGGGGGCACCTGCCTCATCCCGCAGGGACACCTGTAGCTCCTGTTTGCCCCTTCATGCGCTGCAATCTCATGCCGCTCACAACTCCCATGCTCATTCCTGCAACATCAACGACTGGGGCATTTGTGAAGAACTTCGCCTGCGGGAACTGGAGGAGGTCAAGGCCAGAGCTGCTCAGATGGAGAAGACCATGCGATGGTGGTCAGACTGCACGGCCAACTGGAGAGAAAAGTGGAGTAAAGTTCGAGCTGAAAGGAACAGCGCCAGGGAGGAAGGAAGACAACTCAGAATAAAATTAGAGATGACCATGAAGGAATTGAGTGCCTTGAAAAAAAAGCAAAGTTTGTCACATCAAAAAGAGGCCTTGGAAGCTAGAGTCACCCAGGACCGGAAGCTTCCTAGTTTCATAGAAGTGTCCTATGCACAGAGAGACCCCTTTCAAATTGGTTCCAAAACGTGTGAGTCCATCAGAGAGTGCTTGGGAAAGAGAGAATATCCTACCAAGGAGAACATAAATAGGAAGGTCAGAAAAAAATCCAGAGGAATCTAGAGGTTATGTGCATATTTGAATGCTGTATATAGTAATGGGGAGGGAAGAGAAAATAGCAAAACCAGTGGTGACTGTATTTGTTTGTTTAGTCTGCCAGAACTAAGTACCCCAGACTGAGCGGCTTTAGTGACAGAAATTTATTTTCTCACCGTTCTGGAGGCTACAAGTCTGAGATCTAGGTGTCAGCAGGGCTGGTTTCTGCTGAGGCCTTCCTCCTTGGCTTATAGATGGCGGTCTTCTCCCTGTGTCTTCACATCACCTTTTCTCTGTGTGTGTCTGTGTCCAAATTTCCTCTTCTTCTTTTTTTTTAAAATTTATTTTATTGAGATATAGTTGATTTACAATGTTGTGTTAATTTCTACTGTATTGCAAAGTGATTCAGTTATACATATAAATATATTGTTTTTCATATTATTTTCTTTTTTTTTTTTTTTTTTTTTAAACATCTTTATTGGGGTATAATTGCTTTACAATGGTGTGTTAGTTTCTGCTTTATAACAAAGTGAATCAGCTATACATATACATATGTTCCCATATGTCTTCCCTCTTGCGTCTCCCTCCCTCCCACTCTCCCCATCCCACCCTTCCAGGCTGTCACAAAGCACCGAGCTAATATCCCTGTGCCTTGCGGCTGCTTCCCCCCAGCTATCTACCTTACTACGTTTGTTAGTGTGTATATGTCCATGACTCTCTCTCGCCCTGTCAAAACTCACCCCTCCCCCTCCCCATACCCTCAAGTCCGTTCTCCAGTAGGTCTGCGTCTTTATTCCTATCTTACCCCTAGGTTCTTCATGACATTTTTTTCCCTTAAATTCCATATATATGTGTTAGCATACGGTATTTGTCTTTTTCTTTCTGACTTACTTCACTCTGTATGACAGACTCTAGGTCTATCCATCTCATTACAAATAGCTCAATTTCATTTCTTTTTAAGGCTGAGTAATATTCCATTGTGTATATGTGCCACATCTTCTTTATCCATTCATCTGATGATGGGCGCTTAGGTTGTTTCCATGTCCTGGCTATTGTAAATAGAGCTGCAATGAACATTTTGGTACATGACTCTTCTTGAATTTTGGTTTTCTCAGGGTATATGCCAAGTAGTGGGATTGCTGGGTCATATGGTAATTCTATTTGTAGTTTTTTAAGGAACCTCCATACTGTTCTCCACAGTGGCTGAACCAATTCACATTCCCACCAGCAGTGCAAGAGTGTCCCCTTTTCTCCACACCCTCTCCAGCATTTATTGTTTCTAGATTTTTTGATGATGGCCATTCTGACTGGTGTGAGATGATATCTCATTGTAGTTTTGATTTGCATTTCTCTAATGATTAATGATGTTGAGCATTCTTTCATGTGTTTGTTGGCATTCTGTATATCTTCTTTGGAGAAATGTCTATTTAGGTCTTCTGCCCATTTTTGGATGGGGTTGTTTGTTTTTTTGTTATTGAGCTGCATGAGCTGCTTGTAAATTTTGGAGATTAATCCTTTGTCAGTTGCTTCATTTGCAAATGTTTTCTCCCATTCTGAGGGTTGTCTTTTGGTCTTGGTTATGGTTTCCTTTGCTGTGCAAAAGCTTTGAAGTTTCATTAGGTCCCATTTGTTTATTTTTGTTTTTATTTCCATTACTCTAGGAGGTGGGTCAGAAAGGATCTTGCTGTGATTTATGTCATAGAGTGTTCTTCCTATGTTTTCTTCTAAGAGTTTGATAGTTTCTGGCCTTACATTTAGGTCTTTAATCCATTTTGAGCTTATTTTTGTGTATGGTGTTAGGGAGTGATCTAATCTCATACTTTTACATGTACCTGTCCAGTTTTCCCAGCACCATTTATTGAAGAGGCTGTCCTTTCTCCACTGTACATTCCTGCCTCCTTTATCAAAGATAAGGTGTCCATATGTGCGTGGGTTTATCTCTGGGCTTTCTATCCTGTTCCACTGATCTATCTTTCTGTTTTTGTGCCAGTACCATACTGTCTTGATTACTGTTGCTTTGTAATATAGTCTGAAGTCAGGGAGCCTTATTCCTCCAGCTCCTTTTTTCGTTCTAAAGATTGCTTTGGCTATTCGGGGTCTTTTGTGTTTCCATACAAATTGCGAAATTTTTTGTTCTAGTTCTGTGAAAAATGCCAGTGGTAGTTTGATAGGGATTGCATTGAATCTGTAGATTGCTTTGGGTAGTAGAGTCATTTTCACAATGTTGATTCTTCCCATCCAAGAACATGGTATATCTCTCCATCTATTTGTATCATCTTTAATTTCTTTCATCAGTGTCTTATAATTTTCTGCATACAGGTCTTTCGTATCCTTAGGTAGGTTTATTCCTAGATATTTTATTCTTTTTGTTGCAATGGTAAATGGAAGTGTTTTCTTGATTTCACTTTCAGATTTTTCATCATTAGTATATAGGAATGCCAGAGATTTCTGTGCATTAATTTTGTATCCTGCTACTTTACCAAATTCATTGATTAGCTCTAGTAGTTTTCTGGTAGCATCTTTAGGATTCTCTATGTATAGTATCATGTCATCTGCAAACAGTGACAGCTTTACTTCTTCTTTTCCGATTTGGATTCCTTTTATGTCCTTTTCTTCTCTGATTGCTGTGGCTAAAACTTCCAAAACTATGTTGAATAAGAGTGGTGAGAGTGGGCAACCTTGTCTTGTTCCTGATCTTAGTGGAAATGCTTTCAGTTTTTCACCATTGAGGATGATGTTTGCTGTGGGCTTGTCATATATGGCCTTTATTATGTTTAGGAAAGTTCCCTCTATGCCTACTTTCTGGAGGGTTTTTATCATAAATGGGTGTTGAATTTTGTCGAAAGCTTTCTCTGCATCTATTGAGATGATCATATGGTTTTTCTCCTTCAATTTGTTAATATGGTTTATCACATTGATAGATTTGCGTATATTGAAGAATCCTTGCATTCCTGGAATAAACCCCACTTGATCATGGTGTATGATCCTTTTAATGTGCTGTTGGATTCTGTTTGCTAGTATTTTGTTGAGGATTTTTGCATCTATGTTCATCAGTGATATTGGCCTGTAGTTTTCTTTCTTTGTGACATCCTTGTCTGGTTTTGGTATCAAGGTGATGGTGGCTTCGTAGAAGGAATTTGGGAGTGTTCCTCCCTCTGCTATATTTTGGAAGAGTTTGAGAAGGATAGGTGTTAGCTCTTCTCTAAACGTTTGATAGAATTCACCTGTGAAGCCATCTGGTCCTGGGCTTTTGTTTGTTGGAAGGTTTTTAATCACAGTTTCAATTTCAGTGCTTGTGATTGGTCTGTTCATATTTTCTATTTCTTCCTGATTCAGTCTTGGCAGGTTGTGCATTTCTAAGAATTTGTCCATTTCTTCCAGATTGTCCATTTTATTGGCATAGAGTTGCTTGTAGTAATCTCTCATGATTTTTTTTATTTCTGCAGTGTCAGTTGTTACTTCTCCTTTTTCATTTCTAATTCTATTGATTTGAGTCTTCTCCCTTTTTTTCTTGATGAGTCTGGCTAGTGGTTTATCTATTTTGTTTATCTTCTCAAAGAACCAGCTTTTAGTTTTATTGATCTTTGCTATTGTTTCCTTCATTTCTTTTTCATTTATTTCTGATCTGATTTTTATGATTTCTTTCCTTCTGCTAGCTTTGGGGTTTTTTTGTTCTTCTTTCTCTAATTGCTTGAGGTGCAAGGTTAGGTTGTTTATTCGAGATGTTTCCTGCTTCTTAAGGTGGGCTTGTATTGCTATAAACTTCCCCCTTAGAACTGCTTTTGCTGCATCCCATAGGTTTTGGGTCGTTGTGTCTCCATTGTCATTTGTTTCTAGGTATTTTTTTATTTCCTCTTTGATTTCTTCAGTGATCACTTCATTATTAAGTAGTGTATTGTTTAGCCTCCATGTGTTTGTATTTTTTACAGATCTTTTCCTGTAATTGATATCTAGTCTCATGGCGTTGTGGTCGGAAAAGATACTTGATACAATTTCAGTTTTCTTAAATTTACCAAGGCTTGATTTGTGACCCAAGATATGATCTATCCTGGAGAATGTTCCATGAGCACTTGAGAAAAATGTGTATTCTGTTGTTTTTGGATGGAGTGTCCTATAAATATCAATTAAGTCCATCTTGTTTAATGTATCATTTAAAGCTTGTGTTTCCTTATTTATTTTCATTTTGGATGATCTGTCCATGGGTGAAAGTGGGGTGTTAAAGTCCCCTACTATGAATGTGTTACTGTTGATCTCCCCTTTTATGGTTGTTAGTATTTGCCTTATGTATTGAGGTGCTCCTATGTTGGGTGCATAAATATTTACAATTGTTATATCTTCTTCTTGGATCGATCCCTTGATCATTATGTAGTGTCCTTCTTTGTCCCTTTTAATAGTCCTTATTTTAAAGTCTATTTTGTCTGATATGAGAATTGCTACTCCAGCTTTCTTTTGGTTTCCATTTGCATGGAATATCTTTTTCCATCCCCTTACTTTCAGTCTGTATGTGTCTCTAGTTCTGAAGTGGGTCTCTTGTAGACAGCATATATAAGGGTCTTGTTTTTGTATCCATTCAGCCAATCTGTGTCTTTTGGTGGGAGCATTTAGTCCATTTACATTTAAGGTAATTATCGATATGTATGTTCCTATTTCCATTTTATATATTGTTTTGGGTTCGCTACTATAGGTCATTTCCTTCTCTTGTGTTTCGTGTCTAGAGAAGTTCCTTTAGCATTTGTTGTAAAGCTGGTTTGGTGGTGCTGAACTCTCTCAGCTTTTGCTTGTCTGTAAAGGTTTTAATTTCTCCATCAAATGTGAATGAGATCCTTGCTGGGTAGAGTAGTCTTGGTTGCAGGCTATTCTCCTTCATCACTTTCAGTATGTCCTGCCACTCCCTTCTGGCTTGTAGGGTTTCTGCTGAGAGATCAGCTGTTAACCTTATGGGGATTCCCTTGTGTGTTATTTGTTGTTTTTCCCTTGCTGCTTTTAATATGCTTTCTTTGTATTTAATTTTTGACAGTTTGATTAATATGTGTCTTGGCGTGTTTCTCCTTGTATTTATCCTGTATGGGACCCTCTGTGCTTCCTGGACTTGATTAACTATTTCCTTTCCCATATTAGGGAAGTTTTCAACTATAATCTCTTCAAATATTTTCTCAGTCCCTTTCTTTCTTTCTTCTTCTTCTGGAACCCCTATAATTCGAATGTTGGTGCGTTTCATGTTGTCCCAGAGGTCTCTGAGACTGTCCTCAGTTCTTTTCATTCTTTTTTCTTTATTCTGCTCTGCAGTAGTTATTTCCACTACTTTATCTTCCAGGTCACTTATCCGTTCTTCTGCCTCAGTTATTCTGCTATTGATCCTATCTAGAGTGATTTTAATTTCATTTATTGCATTGTTCATCGTTGCTTGTTTCGTCTTTAGTTCTTGTAGGTCCTTGTTAACTGTTTCTTGCATTTTGTCCATTCTACTTCCAAGATTTTGGATCATCCTTACTATCATTATTCTGAATTCTTTTTCAGGTAGATTGCCTATTTCCTCTTCATTTGTTAGGTCTGGTGGGTTTTTATCTTGCTCCTTCATCTGCTGTGTGTTTTTCTATCTTCTCATTTTGCTTATCTTACTGTGTTTGGGGTCTCCTTTTTGCAGGCTGCACTTTCGTAGTTCCCGTTGTTTTTGATGTCTGTCTCCAGTGGCTAAGGTTGTTTCAGTGGGTTGTGTAGGCTTCCTGGTGGAGGGGACTAGTGCCTGTGTTGTGCTGGATGAGGCTGGATCTTGTCTCTCTAGTGGGCAGGTTCACGTCTGGTGGTGTGTTTTGGGGTGTCTGTGGCCTTATTATGATTTTAGGCAGCCTCTCTGCTAATGGGTGGGGTTGTGTTCCTGTTTTGCTAGTTGTTTGGCATAGGTTGTCCAGTACTGTGGCTTGCTGGTCGTTGAGTGAAGCTGGGTGCTGGTGTTAAGATGGAGGTCTCTGGGATATTTCCACCGTTTAATATTATGTGGAGCTGGGAGGTCTCTTGTTGACCAGTGTCCTGAAGTTGGCTCTCCTACCTCAGAGGCAGAGCCCTGACTCCTGGCTGGAGCACCAAGAGCCTTTCATCCACACAGCTCAGAATAAAAGGGAGAAAAAGTAGGGAGAATTAGTAGAAGTATGAGTAAAGAAAGAAGAAAAGGAGGAAAGGAAGGAAGGAAGAAAGAAGCAAAGAAGGAAAGAAAGGAGGGAGGGAGGGAGGGAGGGAGGAAGGAAGGAAGGAGGGAAAGAAGGAAAAAAGACAGAAAGAAAGATGATACAGTAAAAATAAAATAAAGTATAATATAGTTATTGAATTAAAAAATATTTAGAAAAAAAAAAAAAAGGGACGGATAGAACCTTAGGACAAATGTTGGAAGCAAAGCTATACAGAGAAAATCTTACACAGAAGCATACACATACACCTTCACAAAAAGAGGTAAAGGGGAAAAAATCATAAATCCTGCTCCCTGAGACCACCTCCTCAATTTGGGGTGATTCGTTGTCTAAAGGAGGGAAGGAAGGAAGGAAAGAAAGAAAGAACGAAGGTAAAGTATAATAAAGTTATTACAATTAAACTTAATTATTAAGAAAAAGAATTTTTTAAAAAAAAGTCATGGACGGATAGAGCCCTAGGACAAATGGTGGAAGCAAGAGTATACAGACAGGATCTCACACAGAAGCATACACGTACACATTCACAAAAAGAGGAAAAGGGAAAAAAATCATAGATCTCGCTCCTAAATTCCACCTCTTCAATTTGGGATCATTCCTTGTCTATTCAGGTATTCCACAGATGCAGGGTATATCAAGTTGATTGTGGAGCTTTAATCCGCTGCTTCTGTGGCTGCTGGGAGAGATTTCCCTTTCTCTTCTTTGTTCTCACAGCTCACAGGAGCTCAGCTTTGGATTTGGCCCTGCCTCTGCGTGTAGGTCGCTGGAGGGCGTCTGTTTTTTCGCTCAGACAGGACGGGGTTAAAGGAGCCGCTGATTCGGGGCCTCCGGCTCACTCAGGCCGGGGGTTGGGGGATGGGGGAAGGAGGGGCACTGCGTGCGGGGCGGGCCTGCGGCTGCAGAGGCAGCGTGACGTTGCGGCAGAGGCCGGCGTGATGTTGCACCAGCCTGAGACCAGCCGTGCGTACTCCCGGGGAAGTTGTCCCTGGATCCCGGGAACCTGGCAGTGGCGGGCTGCACAGGCTCCGCGGAAGAGGGGTGTGGAGAGTGACCTGTGCTCGCACACAGGCCCCTTGGTGGCGGCAGCAGCAGCCTTAGCGTCTCCCGCCCGTCTCTGGGGTCCGCGGTTTTAGCCGCGGCTCGCGCCCGTCTCTGGGGTTTGCGCTTTCAGCCGCGGCTCGCGCCCGTCTCGGGGGCTCGCGCCCTCAGCCGCGGCTCGCGCCCGTCTCTGGGGTTCGCGCTTTTAGCCGCGGCTCGCGCCCGTCTCTGGAGTTCCTTTAAGCAGCGCTCTTAAACCCCTCTCCTCGCGCACCAGGAAACAAAGAGGGAGGAAAAAGTCTCTTGCCTCTTCGGCCGGTGCAGGCTTTTCCCCGAACTCCCTCCCGGCTAGTCGTGGTGCACTAACCCCTTCAGGCTATGTTCAAGCCGCCAACCCCAGTCCTCTCCCTGAGCTCCGTCCAAAACCAAAACCCGAGCCTCAGCTCGCAGCCCCGCCCGCCCCGGCGGGTGAGCAGACAAGCCTCTCGGGTTGGTGAGTGCCGGTCGGCACCGATCGTCTGTGCAGGAATCTCCCCGCTTTGCCCTCCGCACCCGTCGCTGTGCACTACTCCGCGGTCCCGAAACTCCCCCCTCTGCCTCCCGCAGTCTCCGCCCGCGGAGGGGCTTCCTAGTGTGTGGAAACTTCCTCCTTCACAGCTCCCTCCCACTGGTGCAGGTGCCGTCCTTATTCTTTTGTCTCTGTTTTTTCTTTTGCCCTACCCAGTTACGTGGGGAGTTTCTTGCCTTTTGGGAGGTCTGAGGTCTTCTGCCAGCCTTCAGTAGGAGTTCTGTAGGAGTTGTTCCACGTGTGGATGTATTTCTGGTGTATCCATGGGGAGGAAGGCGATCTCCGCGTCTTACTCTTCCGCCATCTTCAAGGTTGAGTACCTCCCATATGACCTGGCCTGTTCTTGGTCCTGAGGATACTACAGTGAATAAAACAGACCAAAATCCATGACTTCGAGCTCACCAATTGTGGGTCTATGGGATCTGTGATTTTCTGACAATTCTGAAAGATGAGATTGCAGGGCATTGGTGTATTAGCATGCAGCTTTAGCAGATTTCTCCTTGACAGGGCACTCAGCTCCACATCAATGTCTCCTGCATCTGAAATCTCTATGTGCTCAAAGGAAATAGATGGATTCCCTTTCTTCTTCGCCTTGGCGCTTCGTCTAGTTTCACTTGCTCACAGGGAGCCACGGGCAGAGGCCTCACACCAGCCCTTCGGCCCAAAGTTCCTGGTGCAGAACCGCCCTGGCGACACCTCGGCTCGGAACAGCGTGCATAAGTGCCGAACACGGAACGATGCGACTCAAGATCCATATTATTTTCTATTACAGGATATTGAATATAGTTCCCTGTGCTGTACAGTAGGACCTTGTTGTTTATCCATCCTATATAAATATGAGTTTGCATCTCCTCTTCTTATAAGGATACCATCACTAGGCCCACCCTGATGATCCTCATTTTAACTTAATTGCCTTTTTAAAGACCCTGTCTCCAAATATAGTCACATTCTGAGGTACTGGGGGTTGGGGGGTGCAGACTTCAACATATGGGTTTTAGGGAAGACACGATTCAGTCCATATTACTGATATTACTGGTATTTTTAGCAAAAGAAAAACCCCAGCATTTTTTTATGTTAAAAGAAGATATTTAGAGAGATTTCTCTCCATTTACCCTAATAAGTGACTCTTAAATTATCCATGCAGTAGTTTAAAACATTTTCCCAAGGTTTGGGACTCTGGCCTCACAATTAATTCCTGTAAAATGGGTACCATAGGGAAATACCTTTAGGGAATACTTCACACTACCCACTTTTGGAATTTCTTGGTATATTTGGAATCTTGAAATTTCTGAGCATTCTGCACGTAACAAAAGTTTGTAAACTTTAATCTAGCCGTGCATACACTTATCTGTTGATGAACCACCCCCCATATATATTTTTAAATCTGACAAATATTATTAACAACTCATGGAACATACTTTGGGAAACTTTAGGAATTCATGTTATCTCTTTAAATAGTTTGTATTATTTACCCTTTATATTATTACCCCTTTCTATTTAGTTCCATCTCTAAAAACATAAAATCAATTAATATCTTGCTTTTCTATAATTCCATCTAAAATGTTAAGCTTTTCATGATGTATGGAGTGTATGTTAGATATAACATATTCCACTGTAAATGGAAAATTTTAAGAGACCGCAGGGAAATTTATTTTATTAGAATATGGTAGAACATTGAAAGGAAAAAAAAGCCTAAAAATATATAAGTTAAAGTTTGTCCATATAACACTATTAGAGAATGATAAATAAATGAAAATATGAATTTGATGCTGAATCGTAACATTTTATTTCCTTTCAAAAATGTTTTCTTCATGATTTTTCTACATTGGATTTTAAAATTCAACAATAATAATTGTTTTGTATTTTTTTTTCTTTCAGGAAGAAGGTTTGATTATTGACCCATTAAAATTAAATGAAGAGGTGAAACTCAATCTCGATTGTCCTGATTTATTCAAGAATGGTGGTTCTGAAAACCGTACAGTGAGACCTGGATTAAGACTGCAGGCAATAAATCTGCCTCTGGAGAATGGAGTTCCTGAAATTTCAGCTTTGCAGGTGAATTTGGATGAGTTCCAAAAAATCTTATGGAAAGAAAGAGAGTAAGTACTAATTATTGTCTTCCTTAACCAAGTCTGTTTTTCAAACTTCTTAAAATTGTTAAGTCTCTTAAACTAGCCATCTGCTAATGTATTTTACCTATGACTAGTCATTAAGTACTAATATTTGAAAAATGAGTTTGAATTTTATATTCATTTTTTGAATTTTGAAAAATAAGTTATAACAGGTTCATTTTTATCATTTTTTTATCATAACCTTGTTCTCATCTTCTCTGGTAGATCACCCTCATTATATTTGAATTATTCATGTTTATGATTAAAATAACCTGTGTATTATCTAACTTTTACAGCATTCATAGATTTCAGTGAGTCAATAAAAATGAATAGATATGTTAATATTCATAAGGGAAAACTCACAGTTTTGTGAGGTACTGATTACAGAAAAAGATGCTTTATTCATTGACCATTTATAGTAGAGAGGAAGGAGAACTAGACTTGATTAAATCACCTGGACATTCACCTTGCTTCTGACATACACTAGCTATACGATATTGGGTTAGTAAAGGGTGTGCTATTGTCAACTTTGTAAAAATATGGATAGTGATACCTGTGTTCCAATGATCTATTGTTTTATAACAAGTTCGCAAATGATGATTATTATTGAGACAACAATCACCACGTATTCTGTTCATGAATCTTGAGCATGGATTTATATGGACAGCTCATCTGTTGCTACATGTGACCTCAGCTGGGATGGCTCCAAGGCCGAGGGTGACTTTAGGTGTGGGGGGCAGTGTAGAATTATCTGAAATCTCACTTACTCCCATATCTGGCAGCTGATCTTTTTTCTCATCTGGGATCTCAGTTGGAACATCTGTATATAGCCTATCTGTGTGGCCACTTGGCTAGCACACGGCATAATGGCTTGGTTGAAAGTGAACATCTGTCAAGCACAGAGAGAAATAAATGGTATTTTAATGACCTGGCTTTAAAAGTCACATAGCATCACTTCTTCCCTCTTCACTGGATTCTTATGAGGATCAAACACAATGTCTGGGAAAGTGGCCACTAATATGAATTACTCAACATGGGTTTTTTTGTTGTTGTTCCCTCATGATCACCCTAGAAACTAATAAGTGGAATATTTGATGTACTTTAAAATGTGTTCCCCAAATCTGAAAATAATTATTTTTCCATCTCTTTAGTTATAAGACTCTGAATGGGTAGAATAAAGAAGAAAACTGGGAGTGATGTATATTATCACTAAGTATGAATATAATTATATATTATATAATGGTTTTAATTTCCCTGGTTTACATGGATTGAAACAGTGATAAATATGCACACAAACCTTTCACCAGTACTATAAGCTCTTTATCTGCCGATCCTTTTCTGTCAGCCACAAGTCCTCTGAAATTTATTCCTACCACTAATTCCCTTTTTCAGATTCTTTGCCTACCTCACCACATGCACAGATTGTGATAATACACATATCTGTGTAGAGAATAAATATTTATTATTCTACCATCAATTGTAAATTCCTAACAGAGGCAATCAACCTTAGTAGAAAAGAGAATAAAATTGAACGCCTGCACCCATATTAACAATTAATTTTCTCTGGAACTCCAGGTCTCAGTCAAGTTCTAAGCTCTGGGCTTCATTCCTTGAAGGATTTAACTTTTTAGTGGTTATAGACTTCTCTCCAATGCTACTTCACCTACATAACATAATAGGAGCAATGTGAAAATGCTGTTTCCTGCATGTAAACTCCCCAAAGTACCAGTTTTAATGATACACATGTGTGTCTTTACACTCTCACTTGTGCACATGTACATGTACATATATATCTGACTTCCTTGGAATAAATGAACAATCCCCGTAGTATTAAGTAAGTCCCCCAGTTCTCAGCAAATTCAGCATATAAACAAAAGACAGGCTGAAGAATAAGGGGGAAACGGGACCTTTGATTCCATTTTGCTTTCTCACTCTCCTCTTTAAGAAGCAGTCCCACGGGTATGATACGTCCATGAATTAACATTAGCCTGCAATCCACGTGAGGCCATGGCAAAGCTTTTTTTTCTATCACAAGAGAATGTTTCCCAAGGATACAGTATATGCTTTTACTATAAATCTGTCTGATCTTTTAAATCCTTCCTCCTGGAATCTCAGTGAGTGGGTGGCTGGAGTTGAGAAGATGTGAATGTAATTTTTTCTATGTTCCCAGCTAGTGGGAAACTTCTGTTGACTAGAGCACAGGAATCAACCTAGAGAACTCAGGGAATCATTTCCGCCATTGACTGACTAGAACCCCCTCATCTAAAACACTAAAGTTTATCTATTATTTGTATTATTCATACTGTTCAGTTTGATGAATGATTACCCAGTATCTGGAAGCTGCTCATGTACTGAGAATTTGTATATTTCTGATCTCTTAAAAAAACCGACCTTCCCAGGTAGGAAATTTGAGATGAGGGCAGGAAGACTGATCCTCCTACAGAGCTAGGTGTACCTAAGCATTTAGGAAGAGGAACTTTGGCAATATTACGTCTTAAGTAAGAGAGATGATGAGGTAAAATATTTTGATGTGCTGTTTTAGCCTTTAGAATTAGTTCTAAAGTTAAACTGCAGATGGCACCTGCATCCCTTACAAAATGTTAGCTTTCTGTCAATGTGAGCTTTAATCGCCCTTTCAATTTTATTTTCTTAATTTGTTTTCTATATAAGAAGAGCAGTATGCTTCAATTATTTTTCTTTGCTTCATTAAATGTTATGTTTTTTTTCTCAATAAAATGAGATTTTAAATCTTGGTGAGATAGTACAGCCAACTGAAAATGCTCCGATGATTAGCATGAGAAAGAAATCTATATATCTGGTTGTGAATATTCCTCAAGACAATGAAAAAATTGCATGCAAGTCTGGTTAATATTATTTAATGTAATATTGTTAAAGAATAGAAAGTCAGATCTACTTTACTTATTTATTCACTGTTACTAATGGGCTATGCAGTAAGCTTATAACTGACAAAATTTGTATATATTTAAGGTATACAACATGATGTTTTGATGCATATACATACTTGGAAATGATTACCGTAATCAAGCTAATTAACACACCCATCACTTCACATAGTTATTATTTTTGTGTGTGGTAAGAACGCTTATGATCCACTCTCTTAGCAAATGTCAAGTATACGGTACCATGTTGTTCACTATAGTCATCATGCCGTACATTCATCTTTTTTTTTTTTTTTTTTTTTGCTACTGAGTTGTATGAGTTCCTTTTATATATTTTGGATATTAACCCCAGTATGGTGTGCAAATAATTCCTCCATTCCATAGGTTATCTTTTCATCTTGTTAATTGTTTCTTTTGCTGTGCAGAAGCTTTCTAGTTTGCTATAGTCCCACTTATTTATTTTTGTGTTTCTGGTACCTGTGCTTTTGATGTAGAATCAAAATAATCTCTGCCATTACTAATATTCAGGAGCTTTCCCCTTATGTTTTCTTCCAGGTGTTTTACATTTCAGGTCTTAAATTAAGGTCTTTAATCCATTTCAAGTTAATTTTTGTGTATTTTTACAATTTCTTTTTTACTCTAAAGTATGTTTGTGTTTGGGCAGTCCTGTACCTAATGAGAGAGTCTATCTCTCTGTGTAGACTAGTAAGCACTAGTAATTCTCTACCTCAGTCTCCGTTGCAGTTAGGGTGCAGACGGTTGACATAGGAACAGCTATTCAAATGTAGCCACCTAGTTGTTTTAGCATAAATTAACCCTCCGAGGAGATGAGGGCACCAGCATCCATCCTGGTGAGGGGAGAAGGCAGTGGCGGTAGCTACATCTTGTTTTCAGAGGCAGCGGCAGCCTCAAGTCTCTGGTGACATCATCCCAAGACTCGAGTTGAGGGGATGTTGAGGTCATGCTGTGATGTCTGTACCTAAATGGTGGCCCCAAGAAAGTGCTGATGGGAGGATTTCTATGGCTTTATCTTTGGTATTTCTGACTGCCGGTTCCCAATTTGCTTCACTGGCTCTCCCAGAGAGTCTTTGTGCTATTAATGTCTTCTATTTAAATTAGCTATTTTGAGTATATTTGTTTGTTGGACACATAATTGATATCAGGAGAGTGTACAGGCAACAGGCAGTGGGGTCTTCATTGGGCCGGTTCTGTGACATGAGACGGGTCTTGTTCCTGGCTGCATAGCCTTGTCCAAGCCTTGGCCTCTGGTTCTCCTGGGTGTCTCTGAGATTAACAGTATTCTTTAAAGTCATCTCTTTTCTAATTAAATTAACTATATATGGCTTTGGCTATTTGCTGAAAATGCTGAAAGGTGATGAAAATGAAAAATATTGAAACATGTTACAGTTGAAATATGTAGTTATAAATAGTGAAATCATGAAATGATAAATAGGTTGCTTATTAAAAGTATACTTGTAAAAATTTTGTTATTCATCATTTAATACTAACTCTAAATTTTAGACTAATGAAAAAATGGATATCTAGATGTTATTACAAATTAATTATTTTTGTCTGGCAAAAAAATTTGACATTAATAGACCTCTAAGAAAATACTGACTAGATATTTTACAATGAAATTTCACACAGTTCAAAAATGATTAATATTTATTACCAGAAAGTAATGTTTAGGAATTTTTATCTCTGAAAAAAATTTTGATTAATCTTCCTGTCTAGATGTTTAAAATTTATGCCCATTTATTATGGGATCATTACGGGATGATTAACAAAGTATCAAAAGATTGCATAGAAATATAATCATATCTTTTCATAAAAATCATTTTGGTTCATACACTACTTTTTAGATCCTGCAAATATTATACATTTTAGCAATCTGATTTTTAAAAGTTTATATCATCATATTAAAATACTATATTTTTTCTGAGCTTTGTCTTAGTAATTTTTTTTAAAGAATCTGTGCATAAAATATGCAATATCCTTTAGAGTAAATTAGGTGGTTTTTTTTTGCCTTCTTGTAGTTCAAACAATATGATAGTTTAAATTTCGATTATAAATGTAAGTATAATTAATCAATTTTGAAAATCTCTCTAAAATGGAGAATAAATTGAATAGGCCAGAAAATTAAGGATTTAAAGAGTGCCCTCTGCTGCATAAATTTAAGTGTGCACAGTCCTTATGTCCTAATGCTTGAAACAAATAGTCACAATTTTTTTTTATAAAGCTATGCTGAAAAACACCCAAGCATCACATTGCTATTAAATAAATTTTTATGAATTGCCTGTTCTCTCACTTCTCTAAATTGTACCATTTTACAGAATGAAATACATAATTTTCTTTCACTAAACTAATAAATATCAGTTATTTTATTTAAGATGCATACTTAAAGAGAGAAATAATGCTATATTTTAAATGTGACTAATCTGCCTTAAATAAAGAATACAAATGGTTAACTATTCATGTTAATATGCTTTTCAAAATTATTTTCATTTCATGAACTGGCCTTGAATACTTAGTCTAGATGTAATCTACATATAATTATATCTTTAGACTATATCTATACTTATATGTAACTAAAAGTTTAATATAATTTGCAATGTTCTTTTTGAACTTCTTATAAAACCCCTGAGGGCATAGTTGCCACAGTAATTCTGATGACAATTTCGAGGATCAACATTTATTCTACAGTAATTATAAATCATTTTTATGTTAATATGAGCTTTTTTGCTAACATTATCATTTGATTTATTAGAGTGTAATGTTAAAAGCTGGCACTGATGTCTCAACATGTATAATTTTGAATTTGTAAATTTAAAAATGTAGACTTTTCTCAAATTTTCAAGTATAATTTTTAAATTAATCTATTTATAAATAATTCTCAAAATTAATTTTGAGAAAATGTTCTCAATGTATGCTTCATTACACAAATGTATTTGATCAATATCCTTTAATAAAATTATTTTATTAATTTAAGATAGTCCTTTCACTGATGAAAACATTGTCATGTTCTACTCATGTAATTCTAATAAATTAAAATTATAAATATGGTGATTCTTAAGTATTTCAATGAAGTCACAAACAATACAATTTTATTATATTTTTCAACTTAAATTTACAGGTTAAAGTCAATACTCAATTTCTTTTAAATATTCAAAAATACCTTATCATCTAAAACTTTAAAACCTGAATGCCAAATACATAACATATTTTAATATACAATGGCTTTTATGTATTTTTTCTATATTTAACACAAAATGTTACTATTTGGCAATTTGTTCCCAATTTCTATATTTAATCCTATTCTTAAAATCTCAAACACAGTCACTAAGAGCAAAAATCGTATCATGGTAAGCAATTGGGGTGTCATCAGCTGGCTAAATTTACTTATCTATCAGAATTTTTGGCTGCGGTTGTTAATCTGGACCTGTGGATATCCGTAGGAGTGTTCTGAAGAACCTATTCAGCCTTTTTCTTTGTTCATTGTAATATACGTACTGTGTTAATAAGGGATTCCAAATTAGAGTCCTATAAATAGTGCTGGTGTCTTTTGCAACTTAAGTCTTTTGAGGTGAAGTTAAGCTGTAACAAATTCTTTTATTATCCTCTTTCAACTTTATGGCTTGATTCATACAAATATTATTATGTAGCCCCTTAATGGGCTGCTTATGCAACGATTGGATTAAACGAATATATTTATGGCCTAATTCTATTTCGAATTCTTTGCATACTATTGCTACCTAGAAGATTCATATTTCTTATAAATAAGGAAATGGCATTCAATTTTGATTCTGGACGCATCTTCTAGCTCTGTGAATATGTCCCAAGATCTTTCTAGCAGCGTTATCACTGAAATAGATCTGTGTGTGTATTAGCTAATTATAAATACAGTAAGACTGTAACTAACAACTACAGAATCTTAGAGGCATGTAACAATCAGAAGTTATTTAGTTGGAGTCTGTGAGCCACTGGAGGTTGGTTAATCTGGACAGGGCTCTGCAGGGAAAACTCAGCTGTGATTCATGGCTTTTATCTTCCCCTGGGAGCAGTGGGCCTGCACAGGTATGTATTTCGCATAGTCATAGCCAAAATGTAAGTGAGTAAGCCCAGTTACATAAACACTTTTTAAGTCTTTGGGCACATCGTGCCTAATAGCATCCCATTGGTAATGTCAGGCACATTTTCTATGTCCAAGGCACAGCAAGTGACAATTTCATCTTGTGTTTCACCACTAAATAACATGTATCACTATTTTTCTGGCTTGTTATGTTTTCTTTCCAGCCCCTGTCCACCATATGACCCCTAAATTAGGTCTACATATTTTTCATTTTTGTTGTTGCAGCATCCCCTTTTAAGTATCATTTCCTGTATCAGCTATCTTTTGCTGCATAAAATAATAATAATAATTCAGTAGCTTAAGACAACAAAGTATTTTGCCTGGCTGGATGCAAGGTCAGCTGACCTCCACTGGACCAGCTGGGCTTGTCTCCTTGGTAAGGTTGAGCTCAGATCTGCTTCATATGTTTATTTGGGGACAGCAGTTCCCGCGGGGGGGTAGGGGGAGACTCTTTTCACAGTGACGGCTGAGGGATAAAAGAAGGCTAATCACACAAATTCTTTTCAGATTTCTGTGATCTGTCACATCAGATAATATCCCATTGGCAAAGCCTAGAATCCAGGGATGGGGAAAGCAACTCTGTCCATGGAAGGAGAGGAAAGAGAATGAGTATTTTTAACAATAATCTACCACAGAGATGAGGACTGACCATTTGCAAAGGTGGATATATGCTAGTTACCACCAGAAATAAACAATTATTTTCAGCGACTCACTCTAATAGATGTGTGGGCATGGAAAAAATAAATCAGTGATGAGATATTAAAGGATTAAAGATTTTCATCCAAGTTCTGTCACTTATTCTACAAATAGAGAAATTAATTTCAATTATTTTAAATAGAGATCCCAGTGAAACTGCTTTATTAAAACAGAATTGCAGATATTTAAAAAGTATTTTTATATCTCCAATAAATGACTGATTTCTTAAATGGTTATGTGGGCTCCTTGGTATTCTCTGTCATATCAAAGAATTCTTCATTCATATACAGGCACGATATGAAGTTGGATAAAAACCATGTTAAAATTAGAAACATATATATATCCTCCCATGTAAGGAAACAATATGAATAAGAAGCATTGAAAGAAATGAATGAATAATTCAGGAGACAGCAGGCAGAAAGTCAATTATTTTAATACTGGCAAAGCCGAATTACATGTGTTTAAACTACTGTAAACCAACTTTTATTCAATATTTTTGATAAGCTGAAAAAAGTTTTCTGTCATGACAATGATCATATACAAATATAAAAAATTAGGAAAATAGAAAATCTAAAATTGAATGCATTCCTAAAATTATTTTAAAATTGTAAGTCTATTTTGCTTTTAATTCTCTATTTAGAATGCGCTTATCTTTGGAAAAAGAAATAGAACGGCTGGAGTCAGCTTTGTCTGTGTGGAAATGGAAGTATGAAGAACTGAAAGAATCAAAGGCAAAAAGTCTGAAAGAGGTAGGGAGACGCGTGATGGAAAGGAAGCAACTGACTGTTTTCTCTGTTCCGATGTGTAACCTGGTGGGCAGAAGACTGAGTAGACAAGAGGAAAGGAGGTTAAAAGATTGAATTCCCTCTATAAAAGGAATATTTGAACTCACATATTAATAGTGGACTCAGTCAAACTCAAGCCATAAGAAATCTTTTTCTAAATAACACATATTTTTAATGATCAACCACATGACACAATTAACTATCCATTCCAGGCACATGTGAGGGGATGGACAGCCTAAGATGCCATCATATCATAACATCTATAATAAACAACTTTATCTTACTCTTTTATAAAGCATTCTGAAAATATTAATTTATCTTAAGTGTATTTAGGTTCTTTTCACATTGGCATTATAGTTACTCAGAATCAGCCATTAGCCTTTATACATTTCCTTTGCACTTTCATCAATAAAATGCTGTCATGAACACTTTCCATGATTTATTAATATTCATTATTTAAATAATATTAATTGTGTGTATTTTGTGTACTAAAGCACTATGCTAGGTAAGTATGTGGGATAGAATAATGAGCAAAGCAAATCAAAGAAAAATACTGAGCAAAAATAATGACAAGCTAAATGCTCTCCAATGAGTTAGCATTTAGTTCGTCTGTGTGCTATATACATACATATATATATACACACATACAAACTGTACCTGTGTTGACAGCTGTCGAAAGAAGCTGCATATCGAAATCAGTTATGTAATCATGCCTTAGTCTAAAGCACTCCTCCATCAGTTGTTTAAAAAGTGGGAAGCAGTATTCCTCTTTGTCTATGAAATTCCATACGAATGTTGTTTCAGCTTTGTTTCCAGCAAGTGATAAAGTGTAGAGTCATTGACTCAAGTTTGCAGAAATCCCATGAGGGAATATTCAAGAACCTTAGTTGCCAGCACTTGCCTTATTTATGGGTCACATGCAGACATCCTGATGTTCATAGAGCTTAGTAATCATCATGCAGATGTTCAGAACTAGTCGACGATGTCAACCCTGCAGACCACTGAGATTTGAAAAGAGGGAGGGACTTCCCTGGTGGTCCAGTGGTTAAGACTCTATGCTTCCATTGCAGGAGACACGGGTTGGATCCCTGGTTGAAGAACTAAGATCCTGCATGCCGTGTGGCACAGCCAAAAAAATAAATAAATAAAATAAAAATAAAAGAATGTTTTCCAAGAAAAGGGGTGGGGGGAACTTCCCTGGCAGTCCAGTGGTTAAGACTCCGTGCTTATACTGCAGGGACACAGGTTTGATCCCTGGTCGGGGAACTAAGATCCTGCATGGCCCACAGCACAGGCCAAAAAATAAGAAGCTGTTCCTCAGCTTTAGGAAACGGTTGAGTATTGCTCAAAGGGAGCTGCTTCCCCTCTCCTTTCACCTTATATTCTCTCCATTCCATAGCTAGAATTGAAAAATGACATCTACATTGAAAACATACAAGAAACAAAGTCAGTAAATGAAAAGAGGGAGAGAGTTTCCTAATACCCTTAAACAAATATCTCCTGCCTAAAAATCATTTATTAACAGAAGGTAATTTCAGTGAGAACCACAGAAGGTTAGTTTGGGAATATTTTTCAATGAGGGGTAATTTAAACAAAGCTAATAAGCTAGATAAAGTTTATTTCTGCTTTATAAGTTCATGTTATATTGTCAGAGTGTTTTTGTTTCCAGCTTACACTGTGGGCATGTATGTAGTGTATGTGTGAACACACACATGCATTTGTGATGGATTCATCATATTTATATTCACAGGTACCTAACTGAACGTGGTCTCTGGGTGTGAACACTGACAGTAAATTAATGTTCTACAGGAACGATATCTCACAACACAAAAACCGTGTTATGCTTACAGTGTAGGTGTGTTTGTCTTATAACGAGTTTTAAATTTGATTGAGAAAACTAATATTTAAGATAGAACTGGTCTTCAATTTAATTAAAATCATGCATTTACAATCTCTTGCCACTAACGGGCAGTGCAGACTTGATAACATCAATTTAACATTTCCAAAGCAGCTGTTTTTGAAAAAAGTCATGGTTTTCAGTTGGTTTACAAAACGATATGTATATTTTAAAATGTTTAATTCTATTCAAAGATGATATTTTGGAGTATCAAATTGGAAAATGTCTACTTTAACTTGCTTAAGAAAGCTTTATAGACGAGAAAAAATAAAATCAACATAGCATTTTACAGTGTAAATTGGGTCTATATTTTGACACCCATGCAAAAGTATATATTAATACATATGTGACCCTTCTACTAGATAAAATGATAGGGCTTTTAGGGGCTTCCCTGGTGGCGCAGTGGTTGAGAGTCCGCCTGCCGATTCAGGTGACACGGGTTCGTGCCCCTGTCGGGGAAGATCCCACATGCTGCAGAGCGGCTGGGCCCGTGAGCCATGGCCGCTGAGCCTGCGCATCCTGAGCCTGCGTGTCCAGAGCCTGTGCTCCTCAACGGGAGAGGCCACAACAGTGAGAGGCCCGCGTACCACACACACACACACACAAAAATAATAATAATAATAAATAGGGCTTTTGGAACAAAGGAAACTTCAAGACTGTTACGGAAAATTTATTTAAATATTTAAACTTTTGAATGTATGTTTCAGTTAGATGAACTACAACTTTGAACTTTGAAGAAAAGTGACAATGAATGAAAGAAAGAGTTTTTATTGTAGATGATGGAAAGTTAATTTAACAGAGATTTTAAAAATATTGTTTGAATTATTTATATGGGATTATTTTAAAAAAATATTTCTTTCCACTTCCTAAAGGGGGTTTATGATATTCATAGAGTCTTTGGAAGTCATGTGGCATAAACATATATTTAAGTTATTTTTATAAAACATTATGGAATGTTTAAAAAATATTTTAGACAATAAATAAAAATACTTAGTCCCATGTAATTTTTATATATTCTTTGTTTAATTGTTTTATAATAGATTATAAGAGAACAATAATCTTACAGTACATTTAGAAAGGTCATTGTACAGTAATTAAAGTGTAAAATATTTTAAATTCCCATAAGTTGACTGACAATCAGAAAAAGTTATTATGATACATCCTCTGGACCTTCACATGAATTCTCCTTTCTTATTCCACTTCTCAACAATTCTGATAAATGACCTTTTCTTTCACTGCAGCTCTTCATCTATGAAAATTTTTGAATACCGTGTAATTCTTTTTTAGATGCATGAAACTTACAAACAAATACATGCCTGGCTAAAAACTGGCTGCTGGAAAATTTAGCAATTTTTAGAGCTGGAAACAGATGTGTTTAATAGACCAGAATTTTTAAAAATGTATTTGGAAGTCTGGTGTGCTTTAGAGGGAGATCTTTCTTAAATTACTGACATTTAGAGAAGAGTAAATATGAGAATTTAATTGTAAAATTCAATAGGTATTTAAAATGCAACCAAGATGATGAGTGGCAGAGATGGTTATATTCAAAATGCTGTTCCCATGCTGAATCTAATACTTAGTCAGCTTTTCTTCTGCACGTCTGTAAATATTGATTTGGAATTAGATTATGAATTCCAAGAGTGCTGTTATGACAAGTTTTATGAAATCTCATGATCTAGAGAATCAAATATTCAGATAAGTAACATTGATTACAAATAAGTATGGTACCTTGCTTTAACAATAAATGACTGATTCTTTTCATAATGGAAGATTATTTTTACCATATGTGAAGAAAACTGCTAGCATTTTAAAATTGGTCTCAAGCTAAAAAAATGAAATTGTAACTTTTTAATCTTCCTTTGAAAATTTTGTATTTTTACCTAGTATCTTTTTAAGGATTTTATTTAGAAATCTTTTACCTTTTTGTGATAATAGTGACATTTCTAGTAGTTTATAATTTACAGTGTTCCTTTACGAATTTTTTTTTTTTTTTTTTTTTTTTTGCGGTACGCGGGCCTCTCACTGTCCAGAGCACAGGCTCTGGACGTGCAGGCTCAGCAGCCGTGGCTCACGGGCCCAGCTGCTCTGCGGCATGTGGGATCTTCCCGGACCGGGGCACGAACCTGTGTCCCCTGCATCGGCAGGCGGACTCTCAACCACTGCGCCACCAGGGAAGCCCACGAATATTTTATAAATATTTTATAAATATTTGTATGAAGTACTTAGGGAGACACAGGCTTCATGGGGCCTCTTTATGGTACTAATAGCTGACATTGAAGCCTTATCTGAAACACCTTAAAACACCTTTCTAATTTGAGGGAAATGGAAGGTTAGAATTATGAGTTATCTGTAGCTAAAATTCTATACTGATACCTTCACTTTAAAAAAGGTTGTGTCAAGTGGGAGCTACTCTGCCCACATAAAGAGAGGATCCTTGAAGATACTTAATTGAAATAGGTATATGGTAGAGTATGGGTACAGTTGTTAGCTCGAAGCTAATTTCAAAGCTGTCTCATATTGCTATTTTTGTGACTTAAAGGAACTACTCCCTAGAAATGACCCAGAACATTAATGTAGGTTGTCAATTCTAACTCCTCCCCTCCCCTCACCCAGGCAGAGCCATCCTGTCTCCTCCTCTTGCCCTCTCTTCTAGGTCCCTTGCCCAGCACTGTTGACCTATTCACTTGTCCACCCAGCAAGCAGGGTGACAGCTCTCAAAATGTAAACTGGATCATAAAAACACTTCAGTGACTTCCCGCTATCCAGGTCCAGCTGGCTAAGCCACCTGATGTCGACAGTTCAGTGGATGCCCGGTAATAATACCCCTCTTTCCACCCCAACTGCTCTAAAAGGCAATGCCCCAAATTCCAGCAGACAGTACCCAGCAGTGAACTATTTTTGATGCATATACATTCCCTACCTGTGTTTGGAGTCCAGCCTTCTCCTTCTGTCACTGACTCCGCTGTGCCCTGAGCTCTCAGAGGTCATTTAGCTGGACAGTCTGCATCAGACCAGAGATTAGACACAGGAGAGAATGGGGGTGGGGGTCACATGAGGACAGTTTGTATGGACCCGCCCAGGAGTGCTGTACATTGTTTCACTTATTCACAAGCGAGTACCCATTGCCTTATATGTGTGTGTGTGTGTGTTTATGTTTATATTTTCTGTTTCAGGCTGTTTTTTTTCCATCGAAACAGTCACACAACAACCCTTTCACCTCCCATCCACCAGTCACATCTTGCCATTAACTTCAGTTTACATGTCACTTTATAAAAGGGAATGGTTCTATTCCCGAAAAAACTTCCTTTACTATTTTCCCTCGGAGAAATGTACAAGATTTTTAAAAGACCTTATCAACTGCAATTATTTTTTGGTTTACTTTCTATTTGCCTTTCCCACTGAACTCTGAATTTCGTGATAATATACGTCACGTCTGCTTTATTCATTTGCCTCTATGCAGTGCTGATCAAACGTGGTTATGATTTGTGAAGACCAAAGCTTTTTTATCTAGCTCTATATGCTTGTATTCCTGAATGGTGGCTATGGCTATAGTGTAAGGAGAGTAGTTGAGATCCTAGTTTTTCTTTTTTTGTTTTGTTTTGCTAGTTATTTCTTTTAAGTTTTTTTTCATGGAAAGGCATTTTATTTTAAATAAAGCAGTGTGTGCATGTCAAGCCTTTTATTACCTGATGAGGCTACTGCTCTACATCCCTGAAGATTTTAGATTTTCCAGGGCACTGGAGTGAACCTTCGCCCCTAACATCCTATCCATCATGAAAATCTGTTTAGCTTGTTCTTTGCCAGATATAAATTAGCTTATCAGGACAAAGAGTGAGGCTGATAAAATACCATATTAGAATTCTATAAATGTATAAGAACAATGAAGCCTATGGGACACCACTTTGCTCATACAAGTGCCCTCAAGACCTTTTTAAACAAACGTAATTAAGAATAATGTAAGCACTAAATTACATAAGTCAGAATTAATTGAACTACTAGTGGATAATTCATAGACATCACCAAGGTAACCCTCAGAACACCGAGATGACTTCCTTAACTCTAAGGCTATTGTAAGTATTATGAAAGAAAATTAGGCTCTTCAGAATCTACTTTACTTGTAGAAACATAAAATGATGAAAAGATAGGTTGAAATCAGATGTTTTAGCATCTGTTTAAGTTAACCAACACTATTTTAAAATTTAAAATACAGTACAAAGGAGTCAGCTGATATTTAATTAATCTATACAAATTAATAGTTTGAGAATGATGTTAAAAGTAGGTTGAAAAGAAGTAAAATATAAGGTCCCTAAAGGAGTGACACAGTGACAATGGCCTCACATCGAGAGGAACATTCAGTCTGCAAAACATCTTTATTTTCTATTCCAGCTGACAGGACACTTTCCAGCGATGCATACCTCATACATCCAAAGATTCTGGTTTTATCTTTTCCTATAAGAAATCCCTATGCAGGGATATTCAGTTAAGACCATTCTGAAGATAAGGATCTTCCTTTTAGTAAGTAGCATGAGGATTTTTACCTGCAGGAGCAGTTTTCATGTTGAAAAGGAGATTGAATCAAGGCACTCTGCTCATCTTAGCCCTGCCGTGTACTGACACCAAAGGTGTTGATTGTATACACCTGAGTGAAAGAATCAGCTATAAAACATAGCATGCCATTTAAAAATTCTCTATGGTATAAAAGATCTGGAACAATAAATTAAAAGTTGTTCATTCTTTTCATATACATTATGTATCATTTTGTAACTCTATAAACGTCCCTTTTTGTTTTTTTAAATATATAGTTTAAAGACAAGGACACTGGAATTAGGAGTACATGACTGCGGGGGATTTAGAGGGTGACTTTTTTTTTTTGGTGGTGGGGCGTTCCAACTGTTTCTAATGATTTTGTTTAGCTTTACTGAGGTATAAATGATATACAAAAAATTGAGCACAGTGTATGCATTTTGATGAGTTTGGACATATATATGCATACATCCATGGTACCACCATCACACCGAGGCACTAAATATATACATCACCTCCAGCATTTTTCTTGTGTTCTTATGTGTATGTGTGTGTGTGTGTGTGCTTGTTTGTGGTAAGAACACTTCACATGAGATCTATCCTTTTAATATTTTGGGTTGGCTGAAAAACTCATTCGTTTCTTTTTTTTTTCATAAGATGGCTCTAGTAGTGCTTTTTGTCTTTAACTTCATTCGAAACAATTTTGTTAGATTGTATTGAGACAGCTGTCATATCAGCGTGCATTAAAAAAAAGCTAATCAAAAAAACCCAAACAAACAAACAAAAACTAATCAAAGATGGTGAATTTTTGTGTAGCCATTTTAATATTGAAGATGGAAGAAAACAGCAATATTTTCGGCATATTATGCTTTATTATTTCAAGAAAGTTAAAAACACAACTGAAACGCAAAAAAGGATTTGTGCAGTGTATGGAGAAGGTGCTGTGATCGAATGTGTCAAAAGTGGTTTTTGAAGTTTCATACTGGAGATTTCTCACTGGATGATGCTCCGCGGTCCGGTAGACGAGTTGAAGTTGATGGTGATCAAATCGAGACATTAATTGAGAACAGTCAACGTTATACCACGTGGAGATAGCCAACATACTCAAAATATCCAAGTCAAGTTTTGAAAACCATTTGCACCAGCTATTGGTGCAAATGGTTATTTTAATTGCTTTGATGTTTGGGTTCTACATAAGTTAAGTGAAAAAAACCTTCTTGACCGTATTTCCGCATGCAATCCTCTACCAAAATGTAATGAAAAAGTTCTGTTTTTAAAACAAATTGTGATGGGCAATGAAAAGTGGATACTGTACAATAATGTGGAATGGAAGAGATTGTGGGGCAAGTGAAAGGAACCACCACCAACCACACCAAAGGCCGGTCTTCATCCAAAGAAGGTGATGTTGTGTATGTGGTGGAATTGGAAGGGAGTCCTCTATTATGAGCTCCTCCCGGAAAATCAAAGGATTAATTCCAACAAGTACTGCTGGCAGTTAGACCAACTGAAAGCAGCACTCGATGAAAAGTGTCCAGAATTAGTCAACAGAAAATGCATAATCTTCCATCAGAATAATGCAAGACTGCGTGTTTCTTTGATGACCAGGCAAAAACTGTTACAGTTTGGCTGGGAAGTTCTGATTCATCCACCGTATTCACCACACAGTGCACCTTTGGATTTCCATTTATTTCGGTCTTTACAAAATTCTCTTAATAGAAAACATTTCAGTTCCCTGGAAGACTGTAAAAGGCACCTGGGACAGTTCCTTGCTCAAAAAGATAAAAAGTTTTGGGAAGATGGAATTATGAAGTTGCCTGAAAAATGGCAGAAGGTAGTGGAAGAAAAGGGTGAAAAGGGTTGTTCAATAAAGTTCTTGGTGAAAATGAAAAATATGTCTTTTATGTTTACTTAAAAACCAAAGGAATTTTTGGCCAACCCAATATTTTAAAGGACACAATACTATATTGTTAACTAAAGTACTATGTTGTACAACAGATCTCTAAAACTTATTCATCTCACACAACAGAAACTTTGTATTCATTTAAAAACAACTCCCCATTTTGCCCTCCCCCAACCCCAACCCCTGGTAACCACCATTCTATTCTCTGCTTGTGTAAATTTAACTATTTTAGAAATACCTCACATCAGTGGCATCATGCTACGTTTGTCTTTTTGTTACTGATTTATTTTATTAGCATAATTTCCTCTAGGTTCATCCGTGTTGTTGCAAACGGCAGGATTTCCTTACTTTTAAGGCTGAATGATATCCCATTGTACGTATATACCTCATTTTCTGTATTCATTTATCTGTCAGTTTGGGTTGTTTCCGTATCTTGGCTGTTGTGAATAATGACGCAGTAAATGTGAGGTTGCACGTATCTCTTAGAGATCCTGATTTCAATTATTTTGGTTATATACCCAGAAGTGGGATTGCTGGATCACATGGTACTTATATTTTTAATTTTTGGAGGAAACTCTATACTGCTCTCCGAAGTGGAGATTTCCCGTATACCTCCTGTCCCTACACATACAAGCCTCTCCAGTTGTCAACATCACTCAACAGAATGGTACATTTTTTACCAAGGATGAACCTATGCTGACACATCATAAACACCCAAAGTCCACCATTTACCTTAGGGTTCACTCGGTGTGAATGTACCTTAGGGTACATTCTGTGGGTTTAGACAAATGTATGATGATATATTTCCACCATTATGGTATCATACATAGTGTTTTTACTGTCCCCCCAATCCTCTGTGTTCCACATATTCATTCTTCCTTGCCCCACCTCCTTCAACACCTGGCAACCACTGATATTTTCTTGTCTCCATAGATTTGCCTTTTCAGAATGTCATATAGTTGGAATCATACAGTATGTAACTTCTTAAGACTGGCTTCTTTCACTTAGTGATATGCTTTCCTCCATGTCTTTTCACAGCTTGATAGCTCCTTTCTTTTTAGGGCTAAGTAATATTCCACTGAGTGGATGTATCACAGTTTATCCAGCTACCTGCTGAGGGACATCTTGGTTGCTTTCAAGTTTTAGCAGTTATGGGTAAGGCTGCTGTGAACTTCTGTGTGCAGGGCTTTATGTGGTTTTCAGTCTCTTTTCATTTAATTATTATCCCCTGGTGAAATGAGTTCCTGTCTTAGATTATTTTCTGGGTCACTGACCACCTTCTAGACAGCAGCATTTGAGTGAGGCATCCTCGGGATTGTGCCCAGGATCACATCTCAAAGTATGGCAAGTTATGTGGGAGGAACTGAGTGTAGCTGCTCTGTTGAGAAAGGGTTATGGATGTGGTGGAGACTCAGGGCATCACTGTCTCCTCTTTAGGGCCGTGGTGCATCCTAATTAGTACCAGAAGTTTTAAAGAGAGTTAAGAAATCATAAAGACAGAAGGCTCCTTTAGCTGGTATTTTTAGAGGTATCATATGGGAGAACTGAAAAGGCACAGGTGACACACAAGAACAAAGAGTATTCTTTGAAATGCACTTTAGAATGTATAATTATCACTTGAGGAAATTTTCCTTTGTAATATAGTTCTGAGGTTACGATCAAAGTTGGTCGAAGATATAATTCTATATTCACATTAAACATCTTCTGATATATACAAAATGAGTTGCTGATGAAATCTCATGAGAGTTCTCACATGGATAATCTGGATATTATAAAAAATGGTAAATAATCTTTTAATGCAATTGTACTGAATTAGCAGAATCCATTAGATTCAACTGAAAATAATTTTTAAAAATATATCTGTCCAGCTGTCTCTTGAAAGATTTTGATTTATTTGGTTAGGAGTACCGATTACATGTCTGTGCTTTTAGAAGCTCGTTATCCTGGTGTGCACCTTTAATTGATATCTGCTGCTCTAAAACATCACCTGGGGAGGGGAGTGGGGACTGTGGAAATCCCCAAAACCAGTTGTGACCATTTTATGTTAAAGATCAACTTGACTTGGCCACCACCAAGTGCCCAGATATCTGGTCAAACGTTATTCTGGGTGTGTCTGTGAGGGTGTTTTGGCATGAGATTAGCATTTGAGTGAGTAGACTGAGTAAAGCACATTGCCCTTCCTAATGTGGGTGGGCCTCATCTAATCAACTGAAGGCCTGAATAAACAAAAAGTCCAACTCTTGTGCAGGTAAGAGGGAATTCCTTCTGCCCAACTGTCTCTGACCTGGGGCATCGGTTTTGCCCTGGTTTTGGACTTGAACTGAAACATCAGCTTTCCCTGGATCTGGAACATGTTGACTCAGGTGGGAGCTCTACCATGAGCCCTTCTGGTTCTCAGGTCTTTTAACTTGGACTGGAGCTTTCACCACTGGCTTTCCTTGGTCTTCAGCTTGCCGACTGTAGATCTTGGGAATATGTGTGTGTGTATATATATATATGTGTGTGTGTGTGTGTGTCTTAGTCTGTTTCTCTAAAGAACCTTAATACACCAACTTTACTGAAAAAGTCATAACTTGACCATATCTGCTTGCTGCAAGTCCTGGTTTATTTCCACTCAATGATTTTTCTCTCTTTTGCCAGTTGTGCAATTGGCATTGGAAGCACTGCATGTACTCCTAGTTAGTAACATCAATTATAAAGTGAAATATATACTTTATATATTTTATGATTTCTTTGGCCTATTTTCCATTGTTCTGACTTTTTTTTCACTATTTAGATGGCTTTAGCTCTTTAGCTGATTCTAGACATTGCATTGTTTACACAAAAAAGCATAAAATCCCAAAGAAGAAAAGTGATTTTATCAACTATTTGGTTGTGGGAAAGATTTGTACAGGTCAGGCTCCAGTCTCCAATGATTTCAAAACGCCATATGTTAGGGGAGAGTAAGAATGTATTAACAAATTTCAAGTCACCAAATTAGTGAAAAATCATGTAAAAGGGAATGTTTCCAAGAGTAACTTAATTACATTACCAACAGCATCATATGCATAAGTTCAAGTGCCATTTTAATATTGACAGAGAGAGTTTAAGTGTGAAATGTTCGAATTCATTTTGAATTACATTCTCAATGTTTAATTATGAAATACACAGAGAAGTGGGTGATGAGGCTTTTTGATTCTTCATAAAATAGGGGTGCCAATGAGACAAATTAAGAGATGAGAACTCGTGTTTCATACTTAATTTGATTAAGTATGCTTCTAACAGAAGCTCTTTGTGATTTTAAAATTAAATTAGAAGGCGTAATTGCTATAAATCTTTTGACTAAAATAATCTTTGCTTTTTACATATTTTAATAGATTTATTGAGATATAATTCACATACCGTACAACTCATTGTAAAGCATATAATTTGATGTTTTTAAAATATATTCACAAAGTTGTGCAACTGTCACCATAATCAACTTTAGAACATTTCATCAGTCCAGAAAGAAACCCTAGATCCATTAGCAGTGACTCCTTATTTCCCGCCAATCCCCACAGCTTTAGTTAATTACTAATCTAATGTAATACTGTAGATTTACCTATGCTGGGCATTTCATATAAATGGAAATTTATGACTGGCTTCTTTCAACTTACATAGGTTTTTGAATAGAGTTTCTGTAATCTGACTTTCTACCAATTCTTCCTGTTACAACTCAAGAACATAAACATGTTGAATTTTTTTATGGCAACCTCATTTAGAAAAAACTATTAGGAGGCATAAGTTTCTGTTTCCCATAAGAAAATATATTAACATTTAGCTGTTTTATTCATGTCTGAAGCAAGATGTAAACATTTTAAAATTATATTACTTTTCTTAAATGAAAATTTTGATTTTGACAGAAGTACAGGTCATCAAGAGACCAAGACTAAGTAGGAAAACAAAGAAAACAAAGAAAAACATTTCAATTTCTAAAGCTTTGTAGAAATGTAAGATATTTTTTCATTATTACCAAAGTTGGCACTCTTTTTTCACTTGGTGAAGTTAAATCATATACTTTAGCTCTAAAAAAAATATATTCAAACATGAATATTTGATTTTCCTAGTTTTATACTATGGTAATTTTGTGCAGCTTCAGGCAATATTTAATTAAGAATTAAACCATGCTAATCCTTTAAAAACCCTATTTTTCTAAAAGTAAAAATCTGAAACATGTTTTTCCTCCCCAAGAACTATGATATTCTATAATTTCATGTTCTTTGTGAGCTAAAGGACTTGGAGCTCTGTGTGTGTGTGTGTGTGTGTGTGTGTGTGTGTGTGTGTGTGTGTGTGTACTTGGAGAACAATACTCTGTGTTTAAAAGCCTTAACAGCAACAATTAAAATGGTATCACATTCAAAAATATATCTTGAAGATGCTTCTATTCATGGATAGGAAGACTCAATTCTGTCAAGATGCTGGTTCTTCCCAACTCAATCTATGGATTCAATGCAGTCCCAATCAAAATCCTAGCAAGTTGTTTTATGGATATTGAAAAACTGGTTCTAAGGATAATAGGGAGAGGTAAAAGACCCAGAAGAGCTGGTACAATATTGAAGAACAAGAACAAGTTGAAGGATTGATGCTGCCTGACTTTAAGACTTACTATAAAGCTACAGTAATCAACACAGTGTGGCACTGACAAAAGAATAGACAAATAGACCAATGGAACAGAATAGAGAATCCAGAAATAGACCCACATAAATATAGTTAACAAATCTTTGACAAAGGAGCAAAAGCAATACAATGGAGCAAAGATAGTCTTTTCAACAAATTGTGCTGAAACAACTGGACATCCACATGCCAAAAAAAAAAAAAAACAGAATCTAAACACAGGCCTTACACTTTTCCCCAAAATTAGCTTAAAACAGATCATAGATCTAAATGTGAAACACAAAATTATCAAATTTCTAGAAGATAACATAGGAGAAAACTGGATGACCTTGGGTATAGTGATGACATTTTGGATAGAGCAAAAGTGTGATCCATGAGTGAAATAATTGATAAACCAGACTTCACTAAAATCAAAAACTTTTGCTCAGCTAAAGACAATGTCAAGAGAATGAAAGGACAAGCCAAGGACTGGGAGAAAACATTTGACACATCTGATAAAGGACCGTTATCCAAAGTATACAGAGAACTCTTAAAGCTCAACAATAAGAAGATAAGCAATTGGATTAAAAAATGGGCCAAAGACTTGAACAGACACTTCACCAAAGATGTGCAGATGGAGAATAAACATATCAAAAGATGCTCACACATCCTATGTCATCAGGAAAATGCAAATTAAAACAACAGTGAAATACCACTACATACCTATGAGAGTGTCCAAAATCCAGAACACTTGACACCAAATGCTGGCTAGGATGTGGAGCAACAGGAATTCTCATTCATTGCTGGTGAGAATGCAAAATGATACAGCCACTTTGGAAGACAGTGTGATGACTGTAGTTAATAATATTGTATTGAGTTACTACATAGTAACTCAAAAGTTACTGTGAGAGTAGAGCTTTAATATTTTCGCCATAACAGCAACAACAAAATGGTAATTATGTGAAGTGAAGGATGTGTTAACTAACCTTATTATTGTAAACATTTCACAATATGTAGGTGTATCAAATCATCACATTGTACACCTTCAACTTACACAATGTTACATGTCAATTATGTCTCAGTAAACTGGAAAAATATACAAAAAATATTTTAAGGCACATTTGGTAGTTATAAATGATGGAAAAAAAGAACACTTTCTTCATTGCTGGCTTTGAGCAATTTGATTTTAATGTGTGTTGCTGTGATCTCTGCATATATCTTTGTTCTTGGGGGTGTGTTGAATTTCTTGGATCTGTGTGTTCATACTTTTTATTAAACTTGGAAAATTTCTCATCATTATGTTTTTTAAATATTTGTCTTCATCCCTTTGTCAGGGACACCAATTATAAGTACATTAAGACTCTTGAAGTTGTCCCACTGTTTGCTAATTGGCACCCAGTGTAATCCTACTGAGGTGAGTGAATGGTGAGTACTGGGTGGCTTGGAAGGGGAAGTTTGGTCAGTGGCAATATACCAAGCACCTTGGTTGTTCCTGAGTTTTCAAATGTTCTTCGCTATGATTAGGTTATCACTGTTTGCTAACTGCCTTCCCATAGAGACTGGGCAATAGAGGTGCTAACTCCTTCAATGTTTACATTTCAAAGAGATAGTTCCCAGGTCCTAGAGAAGGAACTCCCTGGGTTATAAAGCTGGCAAAAGGCTGGCAGATTTATGCCTCAAAGGGGCAGGGAAAGAATTTACAATTACAAGTTGTTGTTGTTGTTTTCAAAATAAACACTCTAAGACAATGAAAGCCAAGGACCTGTAGTCACAAATAAACCCCTCTAATTTTAGTCAGGCTGAGGGAAACATTAAGCCCTCTTGGTCACTTCTAATTCTATCATCTTTGTTCTTTCTGGGCCAGTTTCAATTGATGAATTTTTCTCCTCATTATGGGTCATGCATTCCTATTTGTTTGCATAACACGCAATTTTTGACTGGACTTCTGTCATTAGCAATTTTTTCTTGTTGGGTGGCACTGAATATTTTCATTTTTTAAAATTATTTTTGAGCTTTGTTCAGAGATGTAGTTTTATTACTTGGAAATAATTTAATCTTTTTTGTCTTAAAGCCTTTAAACCTTGTTAGATAAGACCAGAGCAGCATTTAGTCTAAGGCTATATTTCCTACTGACTATGGAGGCAAAACCATTCTGAGTCCTTTTTGTAATGGAAATGTGAATTATGAGGTCTTCTATTTTGGCAGCTGGCAATAGGAATTATTACTGGCCTTATGTGAGGCCTAGGCAGTGTTTCTTTTAATTCTCTTGGGAGTTAGTTTTCTTACAAGTATGCTCAGATCACCACCCTGGTGAGTACTCTGCAGACCTCCAGGGTTCCCCTCTACTCCGTTCTCTCCACTCTGGTACCTTTGCCTCAGCTACCCCTCATCCCATCGCTCCCAGCTTCACCCAAACTCGGGGGTACCACCAGCTTCTTCCTTGCTTCCCCTCCCTACCCTGTGAACTGAAACTCCTTCCAGGTAATAAACTGGCTATTTTTAGGGCTCTTTTTGTTTTCTCAGGGATTGCCTGATAATCAATGTCTTTACAACAATTGTTTCTTCCATTTTTCTTGCTTTTTAGTGGTTTCAGTTTGGCAAATTTAGCTTCTGTGACTCCATCTTGTTTAGCAGTCAGTATCATTTTGATTATGTATTAGAAGTATGTGTTTTTTTAATCTTGTTTCCCTTTAAATATTATTTTTTGAAAAAGCAGTCAATTTTTATACAGAATATGGGTTTATATATGTTTTGATAAGTCATGATAACCTGTTTTAAAATAACTCATATTTTTATTCAAGATATTTTATTTTTTACTGAATTAAAAGAACAAAGGTCATTACCCTTTTTTGTGTAACATTTTATTTTTTACATGGTTTCTAAGCTGTTAATCACCCTTTCTTTTACTAATTTATCAAGAGATAAATAATTCACATGAAGCTCAGACATTTTAATTGGATATATCTTATTAAGTGTGTTTTAATATGTAGGTTTTTTTTATATTTCTTTTTCCTTTTTTCCTTCTTATAATTTATTTAAAAAGCCAAGTCATTTGTCCTGAAGTTTTATTTTGGATTTTAGAGATTGCACCTTAAGGTACGATTTGCTACATTTCTCTGTTCTCTATGTTTCTTATAAAATGGTAGCTGGATCAATAGGTTTGATGTAATTCTCTTTCAGGATGTTCTCCTAGGTGGGGTATTCTTCCCTTAAGAAGCACATGGTATTTGGGTGTCCCTGAGGTGCTAGCAGACCGATGCTCATTGCCTAGAACCATCGATTAATTCGGAGCTGCAAAATTGTGATATTCTCTTATTTCTCCTTAAGCTATTAGTTGGAATATTTAAATGAAGAGAACTTCTCACATAATACTTTATGCATTTAGATATAGTCAGGAAACATGAGAGATTATTTTCCCTTTCTTTACCAATTTACAAAATAATAAATTAGTTCACTAGCATTCCCCAGTGTTAATCAAACTAGTATTTTTAGTATCATTATGAATTCATGAATTTAAACTTATTGAGTGTGCGTTAACATACTGCAATTATTATCCCTACTGATGTTCAAAAATTCCCATATTTAGAGAGCAGAAACTTCTTAATATTGGCTACTGAGAACATTTGATGCAATCCTAGAAAACTCTTACAGTTTCCTTACTCTGTGGTATGACAAAATATACTAGATATACCAAAATATCTTTGTTTTAGATCTGAAATAAGCCATTTCTTCAGAGTCCTGGATTCTCAGTGAGGAATAGCTCAAGACCACAATCTGTGTGTAGAAATGTGCTGAGATGGTCATTATTTCCAGGCCATTTCAGTGGAAAGAACTGGTAAATTTATAAATATGTTGAATCTTCTTTATCATTCTCCTCTGTTCATCACAGTTTGTTCATTACTTTTGGTTATTTAGCATCTTATTTCTTTTTACCTTGTCTCTTAAGGCAGCATCTGTTGCACTTTTTTGCTCTTGTGTTCCTTTTAGATTATTCAGAAGTGATTTTTATTTCTAATTCTTTCCTGAATATTATTATATTTCTGAATATTTAAATTCTTGGTTGCATTGCTCTTTCATGTTATTTATAATTTTATTGATGTTGTTTTGGTCACATTGAAAAATTTGATTCTTCTTTTTCTCTAGTGGGCATGTATGTCTAGAATGTTCTCACTATTTATATCATATTCTCATTGTATTTAAGATTATTCTTTTTCTCATTCTTTTGTCCTTATATAACACTACATATGATTCAACTATGACCCTCTTTTGTTGCTCATTCTTAAATGGATTTAGGTGTTTTTGGTACATAGGAGGGAAAGTGGGTGAATAAAGAAATGTTTGCTAGCTTCGCTGCTTTAGAGCTCATTACTCTTAATATTTGTGCAGTGTGCCCCAGATTATGGCCTTGTCCTCTCCAAAACCTCCTGGCCCTGTTCTCCAGCAGACTTCTACATGGATCCCTTCTCTGCCTTTATTGCCACTGTTCCTCTCAATGTGGATCCTGTTCTCAGCATTATCCTCTGAGGGGAGGGGGTATTTTTAAAAGAAGTCTTATCTGCTTTTTTTTTTTTTTTTTTTGCGGTACATGGGCCTCTCACTGTTGTGGCCTCTCCCGTTGCAAAGCACAGGCTCCGGACGTGCAGGCTCAGCGACCATGGCTCACGGGCCCAGCCGCTCCACGGCATGTGGGATCTTCCCGGACCGGGGCACGAACCTGTGTCCCCTGCGTCAGCAGGCGGACTCTCAACCACTGCGCCACCAGGGAAGCCCCCTGTCTGCTTTTTTAAAGAGTATATAGGGTAGAGACTGCTCCAGTTCTTCAGACTTTACAATGGCCCTCTCGCATAAGCTCCCCAGTTAGAAATTGTGAAACTCCCCTAGTTTCATCTACTGTTTTCATGTTGACTTGACACACTCCCAGGTATTGTATATTGTCAGTTTGGGGTTCTCCTGTTCTCAGATCACGATGATTCCATTTAGTTTTCTCAAGCAGCTGTTGATCTCCTGCAACTCTTGAAGCTGTGAGTGGGTTGTCTTAACCCACTTGTATCTTGGGGTCCATAGGGACAACTTGTCACCTAATTTTGCTGTAGGTATCCATAGGTTTTTTAGTTTGTTGTTCTCATTGCTCTGTTTTCATGGAAAGATCTGAAGTCATTAAAATAATTACCACCACCAGACCACTGCCTTCTTTTCACAGTTCCCCACGGGGATAGTAATTTGGTTTTCAACCCCAGATTTCCAACTTCCACATGGGGCCTTCAAAAATTGATCTGCCTAAGGAAGTACTTTGCAAGCGAGTTATCTTAGCCCACATTACCCTCCACCCACTTCGCAAATGAAAGGCATATTTATCTTTCTGATCCCTTGATCCCCAGTATTATTTTAGAACATTTTGCCAGACTGAGAAAAACTAAAGAGTGCCAGACACAGAGACATTTTAAAGTATTGGTATTAATAAGCCAACTAACGAATGAGTCACAAAACCTTTGGCATGTCAGGTGGTTCCTACTTTTCCTTTTCATAAAAATACTGGAATAGGACCTAATGGATTGGTCAGTTTATAGATAATAAAAAATAAATTTTGATATAAAATCAAAATGTAACTTTGCCGTATATTTAGTAGGATATTAAAAAATAACACAAACAATGGCTGGTATAACAAAATATCTTCCATTTCTGTCAGCATGTGTTATCAACTTTCTCAGTGCTCCTATTTTGAAAAGAATAAATAAAACTGATGATAATTCTTATTTTATTCTATTCAATAAGTAATTTCATCCATTGATTAACAAACTAATTGAAAAAATGTGTCTATCTGTCTCATAAAGAGGTACATTTCCAGTAAATGATTAGTTTATATTTAGTAATTATTTATCGCAATATGTGCTATCCCATCTTATTTTTAAGCCACCACGTACCTGTAATAATCCTTAAGGTAATTCAATCCAAAAGAAACTTTTTAACATTTGGAACCTTACAGTTGTAATATATATAATACACACATATTTTATATACATAATTGTATTGCATGTTGTAGAGTAAAAACATTTTCAAGTATAAACGTATGTTACAGTAAGATGATGTGGAGGAGGTGGAATAGAAATAAAAGTTTAAGAAATAAAATTAACAATATAATTTTTTTGAACAGGTGACAGTGAATATCACATTTCTATGGATTTTAGATATTGCATGAAGTGTGATGCAACCATTTTATTTAAAGTGTCAATATTTAAAATTCACCAGAAATTTTACTTTTTGAATCTAAATAAATATAATATTTTAAGACAAACTTTAAAAAGGTAGAGGATACATTAACATGAGAGAAAAAGAGTTTAAAGACCACTAAAATCAGTTATTTAGTGTTTTTATTTTGACTTGAAGGATACAATAAAATTTGCATTAATCATACTTAAACATTCCTTAGTGTCTTTACTACCATTCTTTAAGGTTGAGGGAGGGATTTAGGTAAAGTTTACTTAAAAGAATTTTTGGCTAAGTTTTGGAGCTATGATATAAGTGATGACATTTTGGAGGCTTCTCTGTACACTTACAGTTGATTCAAGTTACTTGAATGAACTGAACCTCATTGTTAGCTGTCCCTAGGTCCACTGCATTTTGGGTAGCCTTCTATTGGGGCACATTTCCTTCTTACATTCCTCACCTTTCATGAGAATATGGTATCCCTACCAGAACCTGCCTAACTGTTAAACATTTGGTCTTATATTCTGAACTAGTTGATAGTCAATACTTATCCCAAAAGCCAAATTATAAATGTGTGTATCAACATGAAGGCAATGGGAAGAGCTGTTAAAGTGTGTTGACCAGGGTCAATCTGATTACAATAAAACAAATAACTCAAACTTCAGTGTGAAGAAGAGATTTGGGGGCATGGGTGATCATGAAACTGTTGTGAGTCTAACATGGTAATCCGGAAAGAAATAATCAGATGCCCTAAGCTTGATGGGGGATGTGGAGAGATGTGGAGAGTTGAGAAATATACAATTGAAAGAAATCATGATGCTTGGTGATTAATTGAATGTTGAATGTATTTTCCTTCTCCTATATTATATGATTAAATAAGAAAATATTTTTATTTATATTACACAATAGTTTTATTTTCTAGACATTTTCTCCTGAAAGATTTTTCCACTCTATGCTAAATCTAAATGTATTAGAGTAAATATTTATGCATAATGTTGCTAATTTTCCAGAAGCAAATTATGGCAGATATTTCTCAAGTCAGAGATATGATAAGTTGCCTGGTTTAACCTTTCACAAATACTGCAGTATGAAAAGAGGAATTTTAATGAGGAATTTTGGAATTATACTGTAATGCAATTTCAAAAAAAAAAAAAACTATTGCAAGAGACTATACTTGACTGAATTTTAAATAAAGGGACATGAACTTGGAAAATGCTTTCTAATTCTGACTCATTCCCTTCATCAGATACCTTCTATTTCTGTCATTTTCAATTTAACTAATGTAATATATCATTTGTGGATGACATTCATAATTCTGCTAAATTAATAATCCTTACCATCTCCCCATCCGTGGCTTTCAATTTTTCATTTGCTAAATAGATTTTTAGTTACAACTCCATTAATCTAAACCTAAAGTTGAAGAGGCAAGTGGCAAAATTAAGGTCATTTTGAGTTCAAAAATAATTTTTAAATGATCAAAATAACTCAGATTTTTAATAGGAGGGAGTATAGTTGTTTCATTAATTTGTTAATCAACTTTTTTCTGTTATATTGTTTTAATTGCTTTGGCCGTTCAATATTTCATTTACTGTTTTTATTTTCTTTTTTGCTCTTGCCTGTCTGGAGTGTATAGGAACTGTGAGGTTAGAGGGACTGGCTTAGAATAAGGGATAAGAATAAGAGATCAGGACTGAGGGTTATAGGACCAAGCAGCTGGTAAGGACTTTGACTTATCCTCTGAATGGATTGGGAAGCCTCTGGAAAGATCTGAGCAGTGGAGTTGCATGATTTGATTTACTTTTTAAAAAGTTTTTTTTTAATTTTATAAATTTATTTATTTACATTTGGCTGCTTTGTGTCTTCGTTGCTGCACACGGGCTTTCTCTAGTTGCAGCGAGCGGGGGTTACTCTTCGTTGAGGTGCACGGGCTTCTCATTGCGGTGGCTTCTATTATTGTGGAACACGGGCTCTAGGCACATGGGCTTCAGTAGTTGTGGCTCGTGGGCTCTAGAGCACAGGCTCAGTAGTTGTGGCGCACAAGCTTAGTTGCTCCACGGATTTTAGATATTGCATGAAGGGATGTGGGATCTTCCCGGACCAGGGCTTGAACCCGTGTCCCTTGCATTGGCAGGTGGATGCTTAACCACTGTGCCACCAGGAAAGTCCCTAAAAAGCTTATTTTGATGGCTGTTTTGAGAAAGGGAATATAGATCCATGAGGAGAAGCAGAGAGTGTGGCAGTTATTAAAATAACTGAGATTTTGGTGGTTGATCAAGGCAGTAGTGGTGAAGGTAGAAAGTGGATGGATTTATTAAATAATTGAAGGCTAAGTTCAATTGATTTGTTTTTAGTCTGAATGTGGCATATCAAAGAAATAAAAAAGTTAATCATAAGTCCAATATTTTTGGCCTGATCAAAGGGGTGGATGGAGGTGATATTTGTTGAGACGGCAAAGACTAGAAGAGAAACATTTGAAGGAGAAGTACTTAGTCTTTTCAAAGTGTTAAGCTTTGGAAGCCTATAGAAGTGATAAGTAGCAAGTTGGGTGTGTGGGTCAGAAGTTGAGGGGAGACCTTCAGGATGGAATGAGGCATTTGAAGGTTGTCAGCATTTTGACTGGTATGCAGTGCCATGGGTGCACATGAGCTGTCCAAAGGAGCAAATGCGTCAAGAGAACGGGTACATTCCAACATTCAACTCTGTCTTCTAACTTTTCTAGTAAATTTTTTCTGAAGGAAGGATGGCTAGACACATTTTTAAAATATCCTATTATTGTTCTTTAAATTTTTGAAATTGCTTTGTCCTTAATTTATGAATGCAATATATATTTATTTTTTTCCTGAAGATAGTGATTAGATTTTTTAAAAAAATCATTCTCTTTTATATCTTAAATTGTACCATTTTTCTGTTTTGTTTATTTTCTATCAGACATTCTGTTTCTTAATCTTGGTCATATTTTTTCATAGCCTTGGGGTTCTTCCTATGTCCAGAGATCCTTGATTTTCTGCTCACAGTGATGAATGAAAATGGAATTATTTTAGGTAATTGATGTGGATTCCCTCTACTGTTGCATATGAAAGTGTATTTTCCTGCTTCTTCTCTCCTTTGAGTGGTTCATTGAAAGTTCTGTTGACAATGGGGAGGGGGGTTTATGATTGATTTAGTTCCCTGAGAAGTAATGACCAAGATTTCAGAAGTTAAGCTAGGGGCACTCAATTACCACAATGAGTTAATTTTTTTTTTTTTTTGGTGGACACAACCGAAAACCTGTGGCTTGCAATTTGTTATTCTTTTTTTTAGCAAAGTGACTTTTCTTTTCTTTTGGCCAGAGATTAATGCCACACTCTCTATTTAACTGACATGAAAGTGGAGTGAAACATGCATAGACAACCTTCCGATGGACTTTGTGGCATAATGTCCTGTTTCACTCTTGACTTTCGTGGTGCGTTTTCCATATTACCAATTCTGAACGTGAAGCCTCTGTGCAGTTGGCAAATCAGCCCCTCCCTCCACCATGGTCCATTTGTAGTATGTTGGCATGATAGTATCTTCTGTTATGCTCCCTCTATTATTTATTTCTGTAAGCTTATTGCCTTTCAGAAAATTATGACATTTAGCTTTACAACTATAAATGCAGTATTGGTTTATGCATTGGTTTAAGAACTCAGGTAATGAATTTGGTAAGAATGTTCTCAAATTTGCTTCCCCCAGTTATTAGCTTTGTGAATTTGGGAATGTTACTTAAGCCTAGTAAAAATATGTTTTATTTTTCTTTAGGGTAGGGGGTAATAATAATAATACCTAACACAGAGGATTACTGTTAGCATTAAGTAAGGAAATATATATCAAGTCCAGTTCCTAGAGACTAGTACATGCTTAATATTACTATTAACAATAATAACATGAGTAAGATTATTTAAAAATTTTAAATAAGTGGTATAATGATAGCTTTTATATTCTAATTTATTGTCAGATTACATACAAATTATGTAATTTTAATTCTGGAAACCTACATAGTGTAGGAAAAACATGTTAATAAAACAAAATAGCCTATGTGTATATATCTACATATTATATATATATCAAATTTCATGATTCTGCTGAAAACTTCTAATTATAAGGACAGCTATGGGGAAAAATCATTGTTTGTATTTCTAGGATTTTTCTCATTCCTATGTTTCTTTTTATAGACTTAGGTTTTAGGTTCACTGCAAAATTGAATGGAAGGTACATAGATCTCCCATATACAGCCCCACCCCCCCACTCATAGGTAGCTTCCCCCATTACCAAGGTCCTTCACCACAGTGGTACATTTACTACAATTGATAAACCTACAGGATACATTATAATCACCCAAAGTCCATAGTTTACCTAAGGTTCACTCTTGGTGTTGTACATTACTGGTTTAGACAAATGTATAAGGACATGCATCCATCATTAGAGTTTCATACTGAGTAATTTCACTGCCTTAAAAACCTCTGTGCTCCACCAAGTCACCCCTTCCTCCTCCAAGCCCTGGAAACCACTGATCTTTTCATTGACGACATAGTTTTGCCTTTTCTAGAATGTCATATAGTTGGAATCATACAGTATGGAGCCTTTTCAGATTGGCTTCTTTCACTTAAAAATATGCCTTGATGTTTCCTCCATGTCTTTTCATGGTTTAATAGCGCTTTTGTTTGTTTGTTTGTTTGTTTGTTTAGTGCTGAACCATGTTCCATTGTCTGGATGTGCCAGAGTTTATTTATACTGTTTTCCTGCTGTAGTTTTCTATAGAAATTTATTGGCATCTTTTATAGATGTTCTACATACATTTTACCAGCTTGAGCATTATACAGTTGTATTTTTTCCATTGCCCAAATTTGTCTCTGTTACAATCTATACACTTTTTATACTTCATCGAAAATATACGTAAGTAGGATTTCAAAGAGTACTATGGGACTAATATTCAAGACTGAAAGATCAGAATTAACTGGATTAGTTTAGAATCCACTTAGTCAATTATTAAGAATCTGTGGAGGTAAATAAGCTTTGTCCAATTTTCTACTTGTGAATTTAGATTAATGGAGACTTGCTGATTTGTTTTCCAACAACATAGGACTTTTCAACTACAAGTGTAAAGAAATACATGGTTCAACTACAATATTTATAATAGCAACAACAAAACCTACCAGGTTATACATAGAAAAAAAAACTGAAAGCAAAATGAAAGACTAATGTGAATTATCCTGGAACCAGCCTTTGTAATATCATGTGATTATGACTTTAAGTTTCTTTTTTCAGTTTGACATTCTTCATGGTCAACATAAAAATAAAATGGAAGAAATATCAGGAGATATAAAGGAAGGATCGAAATCTAAAAATAGCAGTGACAGAGTGATCTATGAGTTAAGAGCAGAGGTAAGATACTGGGTAAAGAGTAATATACTAAAACATATCTGAAGGTTATTAAATGATATAATGTCCTAAGAAGTATAACTGAGGAGTCTTTGGTTATTTTATGAAAAAGAATGCTGCTGAACATCAAAAATAAAGTATCAGTGTACATGTGATCTAAAATGCTGTGAAATGATATTGGCCCAACACTATATCTGAATTGTCTGAATGTTATAAAGACAAATTGACTAAAAACCACCTGGGCACACCCCTACCCTCACCCCGTATAAGGAACAAATTCGCCCCCCACTGAGGAAGCGAGCAAGAAAGAGAACCTGTTTGTTCTTGTTCTCCCCTGCTGCAGCAGGGGCCCCAATGAAGACTTGCCTGAAAAAAAAAAAAAAACCTACCTTATAGCTGATACATCTTACTGTAAATAAATACTTATTAAAAGTTTGATCAGCTGCTGGATCTCATGTGTTAAGATATTATCAGGAACAATGACATTCAAAATTTGTTACATGTAGTTCCTGGTTGAATTCACATGGCTGTTGGCAATTAGCAGTAGGCAGAATTACCTCACTTTGGTTATAGTTAATTCATTTCTTAGGTGTGCCGAGTAAAATGGTGGAAACAGCTAGTTTCCGCTCCCACCACCACCACCAATGACAAATTAATTTTCACAGATTGTACATTCTGTTTTCTTTGTCTTGTTGGTAAAGGAGGAATTATCATCCTTAGAGATAGGAGGGGAGATTGAATTATTTGTACTTTATAGAACATTGTGTTAGTGCATTAAAAGTGGGAAATCATAAATTATGTATTATGTAACGGGTAATTCTGGAAGATGTCTTAGATACAAATGTGTAAGAACAATTCAGGAAATGGAATTAAGTTAGTGAAAAATATAGGTTGGGAGGAAAGTAATTTGTACTAGAAGGTTTCTTCCTTATAAAATTCTGTAAAGGCTGAATTCACACCTCAGTATGTTTTATATCAGATGAACATAGTGCAATGGAAAATGCATAGATTTCAGAACAAAAGTGGCTCCATCACTTACCGATTACTTTATTCTGGTCAACTCCTTAAGCCTCTCTAAATATCAGTTTACAAATTGTCATAAGGGAAGTAAGAGTAATACTAGTTATCACACAGGATTTTTGAAAAGATTACGTATTGCAGGGGAAAAATTGTCAGAGGCAGAGTGCTTTACTGTTGGGAATTAGCTAAGATATTCAGGAGAATTTGCCCTTCCTGAGATTAGCTCTTCCCTTGTCACCTCTTCTATGAGTCATGTAAGGGATGTTGGGGTGAGGGAGGATATATAGAGACATCCGTGATGAGAAAGACTGAACTGTTGAAAACATCGCTTCCTAACAGTGAAGTCAAAGGGGAAAGAAATGATGGCTCGTATATCTTTTGTTTTCTAAGAGGAACCAAACCAGCAGGATACATACCAGTTTTCCTTGGCCCTGAGATCTGAGAGGTATCTTTGATTAAGGATCGCACACTATGTCATGTACAAGCTTATTTAGGAGTTAGAGACAAATGCAGAGGAAGGCACATATGGTTGTTAATACTCTCCTCAAAAGCTGATGGCATTGTCTTAGATCATCATTTTCGGGATACATTGGGAGACATAGCAATATAGGAGCTCTGATATACAACTGTTTTAGTTTGGTGTAATAGAAAGTTCTGAGACTCATTTGAGTAAGCTATTTCACATCTATAGAGCTCAATTATGTATCTTAAATTAGGATACAAACATTTTGCCCACCTAAAGGCACTTTTCCATAAGATATTCAAGCACTATGATATATAATTTTTGCTATTTTGAAATTCTTAATGAAGCACTTAATGCTGAAAGCAAATGTAGACATGAATTGCCTATGTCTTTTACTCTGTGCACTTGAATGTTATATTCGAATGAATTAAATTTCAGAAAGAAGGCTTTGTTCAAAAGAAAACAAATATTGGGACAAATTCTTATAGAAGCAGTGAGCTTGTGTGTGTGTGTTGTATATATGAGTCTACGTGTTCATTTAAACTTTAAATTAGGATAGAAGCTACCTCCTTTCTTTGGAAAAGAAGATATAACCACTCTGTTGTCATTGTTTTGTTTTTTATACTGGTTATGTTTAGGTCTTTAAATCTTTTTATGTTTGCCTAAAAGTCATTGGGTGATTATACCATAATTTAATTAAAATATAATCTATTTTTAAAAATCTGTTTAGTTTTAGTGTTACATATATAATCAATATTGCAGTAAACATGCATGTCCACATGCATCTTTAAACATTAAAAAATGGCTTAGGGTAAATTCCTAGAAATGGTATGGCTTTTTCAAGAGAATGTTTATTTTTTCAGTATTTTATACACACTGCCAGATTGTCCATTAGAAAAATTATATCAATTTACATTCTCACTCACCTGCAATGTATAAACATGCTCATTCTATAGCCAACAGTATATATTATTGTTTTTAAAATTTTCCTAGCTGATAGGCCAAAAAGATCATTTTAATTTGTATTTTATTGATCTAAACATACACTTCTGGTTGTTTGCTCATTTTTATTAGTATAAGGTTTATTATAATAGCTACCATTTACTGAGAACTTACTGTGTACATCACACATATATTGCTGAGCCATTGAAATATAAAATCTTATTTAATATTTTAATACTCTTATGATCTGTGTATTCTTAGCTACTTTCAATGGAAAGAATCTTAGAGGACTTACCTTGATCAAGGACACAACAAACGTTATGCTCAAGGATACATCAAATGTTATATAGATAATCTTTTACCTATGTTCTTATTTAGTTCCAGTTTCTCAGAGGCACACACTCAGGTCAGATTGTTCAGCAAGTTAGGATCTTACCAAAGGCCACCAGCCCATGAGTTAAATCCTGAAGCCACATGTTACCAGCAGTCAGTATCTGACATTGCTACCCTGGTCTGTCCTCATTCTGTGGGTTTACTGAAGCAACAACTCTGGAAATACAATAGATTTTGATTGTTGGAATTTAAAAATAGTATCTTCATATCAAACATCACGATTTTCTAACCATTGATGATCCCCATATGTCATGGGCACCTTTTAAAAACTGTTACTAGGGCTTCCCTGGTGATGCAGTGGTTGAGAGTCTGCCTGCTGATGCAGGGGACATGGGTTCGTGCCCCGGTCCAGGAGGAGCTCACATGCCGTGGAGCGGCTGGGCCCGTGAGCCATGGCCGCTGAGCCTGCACGTCTGGAGCCTGTGCTCCTCAACGGGAGAGGCCACAACAGTGAGAGGCCCGCGTACCGCAAAAAACAAAAACAAGACAAAACAAAACTGTTACTAACACCCACCAATTTGATAATAGTATTGTTTGCACTTGAGGAGTGTGTTTTACTTATCTCTTAATCTGCCCAGTCTCTTTCAGAAATAGTTTGATGATGATCTTCCCATTTTGGAAATCTGATTGGTCAAAGAAATTCAAAATGCAGTCTTGATAAAAAGGCCCCAGAGTATTTAAATAATTGACTTCTGGACAATGTGTAATGAGGTGAATTCTCTGAGCAGGAAGTCACTTGGTAAATGAATATATCTTAACATATGCATATATGCATATGCGTAACGGATGCATTTGATCTTTTCTCCACATTTAAGATCAAGACCCCTTGAACTAGAAATGAGAGTTTATTTAGAATGGAAATGAACTGGCATTCTGAGTGAAGAAATTGTTACCTTTTTCTACAACCTGGCTGCTTCTTGACAGCAAACTCATAATCAGGAAACACTCACATTACATTTTTTAGGCCAAACTTTTTGGGATAAACATTTTCCAAGGGAAAATAATTAGTTTATCTTGTATTATTCCAAAAATATATCACTTACATTTCAGTTTCAAATTTTGGGGAATTTTGATTTCATATTTCTTTTCTGTGGTTTGTTCTTTTCTCACCTATTCACACATTTATATCCTATTCCTATTCCACTTTGGAAAGATTAAGTAGACATACTTTTCCCTACTTAATTCAATAAATCAAATAAAAACTCTGAACATTATACATAAAGTAAACATAAAAGACTCAAAGTTGAAGAGAAAAGGCATTCAGCTAGGTATCTTGGGACCTAAGAAATTACATGGAGGAGTTTCCTGGGTTTTCTTTTCTCTGCATATATGCCAGAATTGGAGCTGAAGAAGCTAGCAGCCTGGAAATAACAACAGGCACAGATAAAAACAAAACCAAAAACAAAATGCAACTGAAGTCTTCTTGCTCTAGTTAAAGGACTAGGGAATGGTCAGCTTAGCAAGACAGGAAACCACTAGACAATAATTGTTCTAATCCACCAAATATTACAGAAAACAGTGGTGCCCCCCTCAGCTCCTGTTAGTAAATCTGAATGGGGAGCCTACATTTCCACTCTCACAAGACAGTAGAAAGTTGCCCAGTCCTTCCTTTTGGAGTGTTGGCATAGAAGGCTGAGCTGGGACCAGGGTTTCATCCCTGCTGGGCAGCAGTGAGACCCCCCAGAGCTTGTGGTGTCAGTGAAAACCACGTAGGGGGCCTGTACTTTCACCTCCACCCTCTCCCAGCTACAGAGGTCTAGTGGATAGCTGGAGCACCCATCCCCATCCAGCAGTAACTAGGAGCATCCCCAGTCAGGTACCAAAGGAGGTTTGGTGGGACCTGGACTTCTACCTTCACCTGGGAGTAATGAGTCCATGCTGCTGCTTTACCTTCCAGAATGGTACATCAGAGGAACCTGTCTAACACAGAATGTTTAGATGAGAACCAGAGTCTCATAAAATAATACCCAAAATGTCCAGGACACAGTTGAATATTACTCATCATATCAAGAACCAAAATATCTCAGAATGAATGAAAGAAGACAATCAACAAATGCCAACACTGCAAAGACAGAGATGTTTCCATTTCTTGGTGAGAATTTTAAGGTGGCCATCCTAAAAATGCTTTAATCAGCAATCATGACCATGCTTGAAACAAATGAAAAAAATAGAAATCCTCAGTAAAGAAACAGAAAGTCTCAGCAGAGAAATAGAAAATACAAAGAAGAAACAAATGGAAAAGTTAGAAGGGAAAAATACAATAACCAAAATTTTTTAAAATTATGAATGGAAGGAAGAGAAGAAAGAATCAGTGAAATTGAAGACAGAGCAATAGAAATTACCCAGTCCGAATGACAAAAAGAAAATAGTCTGAAAGAAAACAAAGCCTTTGCTAACAGGGATTGAGGTAGGGGCCTGTGGGATGCTAACAAAGATCACTTATGTCACTGGAGGCCAGTTTGAGAGGAGAAATTATGAGGGGCCGAATATTACTCAAAGAAATAGAGTGAAAAATTTCCAAATTTAGGAAAAGGGTCAAATCTATAGTCAAGATGCTTAGTAAACCCCAATCAGCATAACCTCAAGTATATCCACATCCAGATACTTAGTCAAACTTACGGAGAACTAAGAAATAATGATCTTGACAACACCAAGAAGGAAATTACACCTGACCTACAGGGAAAAAATAATCCAAATGACAGTGAAAATTTCATCAGAAACCATGGAGGCCAGAAAGAAGTGGCACACTTTTCTCCAAGTTCTAAAAGAATTGTCAACTCAAAATGCTATATCCAGTGAAAATATCTTTTAGGACATTCTCAGATGAAAGAAAACCAAGATAATTTGTCTCCAGTAAATAAGCACATGAAAAGGTGTCAACACATTAGTCATCAAGGAAGTACAAATTAAAACCACAGTGAGATAAAACTACACATTTATCAGAATGGTTAAAATAAAAATTAGTGACAACAGGAATGCTGGTGAGAATGCAGAGCTACTGGATCACCCAACTCACTACAGGAGATGTAAATGATAACAATCACATTGGGAAACAGTTTGGTGAGTTCCCAAATAACAACTATCATGTGACCAGGAAATTGTACACCTGCGCATTTCTCTCAAAGAAATGAAAACTTATATCCACACAAAACTTATACATGAATCTTTAAAGTGGTTTTGTTTATAAATGCCAAAACTTGGATACAACAATGATACCTTCAATGGGTAAATAATTAAAAGCCATTACAGCTATACCTTGGGATAAACTCCTCAGCAATAAAACGGAATGAATTCTTGATCTATGCAGCAATCTGGCTGCATCTGCGGAGAAGCATGTTGAATGAAAAATATCAATCTCAAAAGACAGTATAGCCCATGATTCCATTTATATTACAGTATTGAAATGACAAAACTTTAGAAATGGAGAGAAGATTAGTGGTTGCCGGGAAAGAAGGCATGATGGGGGGGGAGTGTGTGTGGCTATTAAATGGCAACATAATGCATCCTTGTGATGGAAATGGTCTGTATTTTGACTATGTTATTGTTGACATCTAGTTATTATACTGTACTATAGAGTTACAAGATGTTATCATTAGGAAAAACCAGATAAAGTACACATGGGATTTATTTTGATCATTTCTTACAACTGCTTAAGAATGTACAATTATCTCAAAATAAAAATTCAGTTAAAAAATCCCAATCTTCTCTCAATATGTATGACAAGTTCCACCCTTTCTACATACTCCTCTGAAAATATGTATCCCTCATTTTATTTCCATTTTTGGGATCCGAGAGACCTGGGTCCAAGCAAGTTCTTAACCTGGCACTGACTTGCTGTCTGACTTCCTACTAACTACATGGATTTTCTAAGTCTGTTTGATTATCTGAAAAATAGTATTTAAGTAACAACTCGTCTAAAGGATTAATTCATCCATATATGTAAAGTGCTAAAGATTTTACATTATGTGTATGTAGTAGGTATGCAAGAAATACATGTTTTCTCCCTTGTCATTCAAATTTCATTTAGTACATCCTATATTGGAATGACAATCCAGAGTTTTAGATATTAGTAACATTGTAGATAATTCTGTGATATCCCATAGAAAACTTCAGAATACTTCTATATGTGTGTGTTCTTCCTCTCCTCAACTGTAAGCTTTTTGGAGTTTAAGGGTACTGTCTTACAGCAACGGCACTGAGCACAGTTTCTGGTGCCAAATAGGTTTCCAATAAATGTTTGACAGGGGGAAATGCATCTTTTAACGTGAATAATCTAGCTCCAAAATTAGTCTGTAAATCTTCCAAAGGAGTAGAATACATTTTCCCATTCCTGAATCACCAAGTGTCTTGCACATATCTCTTCACGCTTTGACAGTTAAGGCAAGTCTTTAATGATTATATGGACAAAGACCATGAAAGTCTTGAGCAGGAAAGAACCTAAAAGGTACAGTCTAGTCCTTCATTTCACAGATTCCCTTTCTCACATTAGCGAATTACCCACAATGGGCTCTTCCGGCTCTAGATGTGTCCCTATCCCCATGCCGTTGACACACATTGTCTTTGATACTTCATTAGGATTAAAATCTTTCCACATAATATGAGAGAATACTCTTTAAATGATTTCTTTTTCTTCCTAAACTGCAATATGATATAAGTTGAAGGAACAAAGTATATTCATTTTTTTCTCTCTTTCAGAATGTCTCTATTTATTTACTTTTAAAATGTTGCTTCCCAAGTAAGGAAAAAAGACCCAGATGGGTAACATGTTGAATTTAACTTGTGATTATATAAGTAGTCCTCTTTATTTTGCTTATGCAAGATAAAACATAAACATTTTGTAACAAAATTTTTTCACACCCAGAAATCGTATCATTGTTGAGGTTTAAGGGAACTTTCCTCCACATGTGTACCAACTGGATTCTCTCTGCATAGGCAAAATGATAGTGAAGTGAAAAACAAAGCAAGGCAACAAAATAAGTAATTTGTATGCTCATTCATTCATTGTCAATCATCTATTCAACAAACACTTATCAACCATCTACAGTGTCCTTGGTACTGGAATTAAGCACTGAGGAGTTGATGGAGTGATAGCCACAGTGGAAAACAAACAAAGAAACCCAGCAGTTAAACAGTGTGTTATGTACTTTGATGGGTAATGTATAGTGATCTATGTGAGCTCATAGAAAAGATGTCGAGGATGAGATGTGAATGATGAACAGCATCTAACCCACGTAAAGGGGAAAGGTAGAGGTAAGGACTGTAAATGATAAAGGGAGTAGCAGGTGAGAAAGCTAGAGACCACAGTATTGCCAGGAAATAAATGTAATAAAAAGAATGTTCTGACCTGTAAAAGATTTAGAGCATTTCTGTTGAGTAGGAGACTATATTGAGAAGTATTTTTTAAATACTGGGATATTGACAGTAAAGCAAAAATTCCTTCTTTCGCTCTTATGCAACTATAGAATTATGCTCATTTGGGGGGAATATTTTGATCACTAGAAGAGTAACAGTCTAGCGGAGAGCAATTCATTACCGGGTTTTTTATTTCAGGTAAGGTGGGGGAAAATACAGAGGGCAGAAAAATGTTTTGTTCTCTGTTTAAAAAGAGAAAATATTTTCAACGTGTTTTCTTAAATTACAAATTCAATTTTTAGTCCTGCAAATATTTTATAGTATCTACTGTGCTAGGATCTAGTAATTCAGTGGTGTCCAAAGTAGAAATGGGCCTGTCCTCAGAGAACTGCCTCAATGAGAGACACAGGATTCATCAAAAATCGTACAGTTAATTGCATGTTTTCAGCTCTACGGGAGCTACATAACAGATGTGCATGACGGCGGGGGAGCTGACCTAGTTAGGAACTTTAGATTTAAAATTTTAAATACCTGAGATTTATTTACTAACATAGTTAAATAGAATCTTCTTTATGAGAAGGCTGTTGTATAACTAGAAATCCGGTGCCGTAATAATTTAATTTTCTGAGATTGCCACAATAGGTGTTGATTTGAATTGATTTAAATCTCTTGTATCTCATACCTCTTATTGACTTTACATGTTCCAGCAAAGAGAGTTAGGTTACTGATAATACTATGAATGTATCTGAAATGGTTATATAATTTTGAAAGAGGATATTGATGTTTGCAAGTAGGTTAACTTAGAAGTCTGTTAATGGTATGGATTTAAGCATTCTGGCACACTGTGAGTTCATATTGACGAAACTCAGGAAACAGAATCTATAAAAAGATATTTGATATGAGTAAACCATTAGAGAAAAATAATATTCTGGTAAAAGTGAAAATCAAACTGTTACACATGGATATGCATTCTGGTCATTTAGACAAATATAAGTCTAAATGGTCTAATTATCCAAGACGAAAACTGTCACTTGTCCTGGAGTTACAGAAAACTGATAAACACGAAATCAAATAATGGATGAAAGCTTGTGATCACTTTCCCAGGAAGTATTAAGTGCCTTGAGTAACAGGCTTTTATTTTTTCAAAAAGGGTTTTAAATTATGTGGAGTAGAATAAAGTATTTAAACATCTTTGCTCGGGTATCTCAACAGCAGTAGCTTTTCCCTGGTAACTAGGTCTTTGGAAAAGTTTTCTAGCTGAGTTAGATTGATGATTTAATTACAATCTGAGATTTCGTTTCTTTAACTGTACATTTCTTACTAACTTCTGTTGGATAGAAAACATTCTACCAAAGATTGGAATGTGGGCGGTTCTTCTAATAGAGGAAACTGTTAATCAAAACTCTTAAATGTTGGTTTGTCTCAGAATCAGCCCATGTCTTCAGAAATCGCTGCATGTTTTGGTGCCAACCTAAAACTAACCAACCTCAAGGCGCCTAGTGTTTCCTCAGTGTCCGCAGGTAACCTAAGGTCTCCACTGTGATGCTCTCTATGTCTCGTCCTCTTTGGGTCACACACACGCTTTTGGGACTTTTCCTGGTCCTTTGGCCCATAAGCTCTGAACAATTCTTTCAAGATCCTGTTTACTGCTTTCCATGGTGGCAACAAGTGAACTTAGCAAATTCATATTAATACGCTATTTACATTTTCATGGCATCATATCAATTATTCCTCTCAATGCTTCAAATTCAAAACTGCTTTGCTAAAAGTGTTACAGTATAGTTGCACTGAATCAGGATTCAAATCTCCAGTAAAGAGAAATATTGTTTTATGCTAGAGGCATTTGATTTAGAACTTTCCTATTGCCATCCTTAAAAATGCTTCCCTTAGAAAACATGTTTCCATATGAACAGAGACCTTCTGGGAACATGTGCTTTAAACTAAATGAGCAGTCACACTCTCTTCTTCCACCAAAACCCCAGGTTCATATGAACATGGCATAAAAGGTGAAGCAGAGGCCTGTCAGTTTAGATGGTGGAGATCTTAACCTCCTCCTGCATTAGGGCTTGGTTCATGGTAGTTGCCCTCAACATGGCTGTTGGTTGAATGGATGAGGAGAAGGTAAGGTACATATCAAAAAGATGAGAGCCTTCTGTTTCAACCGTCTGTGAGGTTGAAAAAAAAAAAAATCAGGGCTTCCCTAGTGGCGCAGTGGTTGAGAGTCCGCCTGCCGATGCAGGGGACGTGGGTTCGTGCCCCGGTCTGGGAAAATCCCACATGCCACGGAGTGGCTGGGCCCCTGAACCATGGCCGCTGAGCCTGCGTGTCCGGAGCCTGTGCTCCGCAACGGGAGAGTCCGCAAGAGTGAAAGGCCCGCGTACCGGAAAAAAAAAAAAAATCAAAGTGGGAAGAAGGTATAACTGAGCATAACATACTCATTTGGAAAATGGTTTGATGTGTTTTATATTTGACTACATTTGATGTGTTCAAAATACACTGGTTTCCTATGTGCCTATTAATACTGCTTGGTGGATATAACATTTGTTTTTAAGATTTAGTTATTATTTAATTATTTTTGGCTGTGTCCAGTCTTAGTTGCAGCACGCGGGATCTTTCGTTGTGGCACTCGGGCTCTTCATTGTGGCGCATGGGCTTCTCTCTAGTTGTGGCGCATGGGCTTCTCTCTAGTCGTGACGTGTGGGTTTTCTCCTCTCTAGTTGTAGGACGCAGGCTCCAGGGCACGTGGGCTCTGTAGTTTGCGGCACACGGGCTCTAGTTGTGGCACCCAGGCTTTAATTGCCCCACAGCATGTGGGATCTTAGTTCCCTGACCAGGGATCAAATCTGCATCCTCTGCATTGCAAGGTGGATTCTTTACCACTGGACCACCAGGGAAGTCCCGAGTATAACGTTTTTAAGGGCCAAAAATATCCAGAAACTAGTGACTAGTTCTGTTCCTCCAGGTCTCAAATCTGTTGTTAATACTTCCCTTTGTAGGTTATGTGACTCCCCTTACAGGGAGTCCACCCTGATTGGTGATCTCTCTTCTGCACAATTCCCATCTGACTCTATGCCCACATGGTCTCCGGAGAATGCTCTGCTGCTCTTGGATATTCATTAACCCTCTTGCATGTGAATCAAAGTTTCTATTACACTGTCTCAATTATATTTATGGAATAGATGATTTTATTTCTTTCCATTTTTGAGTTTTGGAGGCTGTGTTGAGAAAGAGAGATTTAGTCTGTGGTCGTGTTCTAAACTGTGATCCCCAAAGGATACTATTTTTTGATCACAGGTGGGCATTTATTATAGCATTGATTACAGAAGATAACTTTAAGAAACTCATTTATTTGGATATTGGAAAACAGACATCTAAGTAATATAGGTTAAAGAAAGAAATTTAATGAAATTTCAGACTGAAGGACAAAAACGCTGAAATCTTGAGGGGTGCTGCGAAACGCAGGGGTACTTATAACGTCAATGACTATATTAGGAAACAGTTATGTCTGCCGTGGGATAATGCTTCTCAGATCTCAATTACAGGGAGTGTAATTAACCCAGAACCCCAGCTGCTGTACTCTGAAACCCAGGCAATGACACTGCACTTGCCATAGACTACTCCCAGCCAAAGACAGGCTTCCTTGTTTTGGGAGATGCAACCCTTCCAACTAGCGACTTTGACTCAAAAGCTCCTCTGTGGTCTCACCTACCTTTCCCTGGAAGGCCCTGATGTCTGAGATGATTGGACCCAACCTTCCTTATTTCCCTGTCTCTCCGTTACTCAGAGTCAATCCTGACCAGAATCTGACTGTTTTCTGCCTTTCCTGACTCCCCTGACCTGCATTATCTCTCATATGCATTCCCCATAATAAATTCATTACATTTAAAATGCCAATTGTAAGAGTTGCTTCTTCAAGTACCCAGAATAACCCAATAACAAAGACAAAAGGTTAGCAAGCTAAATTCTAGCAGAAAAAAAAGAAACAATGGATGTAGAAAGAGGGAAAGTCAATATTAGGAGTTAATAATAAAATATATATATATATATATATAATAGAGTTAGCAAAGATAGAAGTTGGTTCTTTGAAGAAAAAATGAAATTCAGGCAGAATTAATTAAGAGCTATAATTAGAAAGCACTAGTGATAAACAAGGGACACAGCTTTAGATAGAGCAAGGATGCTAATAAAAATAAAATCTTACATGAGATGAATTATTGGCCAGAAAATATAACTTACCCAGTATGACTCTTGTAAAAATAGAATGTCTGAATTGATTTATAACATTAAATAAAGTAAATTTAAAATTAATGAATTAAAACTCTTTTTGTAATAAAACTCCAGCATCAGAATGCTTTATGGTTAAGTTCTACCATTCAAAGTAGATAATTCCAGTTTTATAGAACATCTTCTAGAAAAGAGGAAAAACTTCCCAATTCTTCCCACTGTGTTAGTTTAATCCTTATACTGCATCTAGGCAAGGATCATATAAGCAAGGAAAGTTATAATCAATTTCACACATAAGTATAATGGCAAAAATACTAACCAAATACGAGTAGTCTTAATCTTATGGTTAATAAAAAATTTGATTTGTCACAGGAATGCAAGGTATACTATAACATTAGATCACTTATTATATAAGTCAGCACATTAAACAGAGTACAAGAAAAAATCAATTATGTGGTTATCTACAAGTTCGCTTTCAGTTGCTTCAATTCATGATTATAGGGAAAAACATTTCAGCACACAAAGAATCAAAGTGAATTTTTAAACCTGATAGAGTAACAAAATTTTAGAGAACAATATTTTATTTAATGATGAACTATTAGAAGCATGGTATCACTTTTTATTGAACATTCCATTTCAGATGCTAGGCAGTTCAACAAAAGAAGAAAAAGTTACAAGAATTGGAAAGATACAAAACTGTAATGATCACAGATGGTGCAATTACCTATTTAGAAAACACCAAATAATCTAAAAATTATAATTCATAAAAGTTTAGAGATACCACTGGATATAAGAGCAATTAATATGTATATACCAGCAAAAATTATATCTATAAATATATATGTATTATAAATAGAGTAGCATTTGTGTAATGATTGGTAAACCAAAGAAACAACAGAATAAGAGCCCAAACACAGAGCCACCCACATATGGACAGTTGATCTATCAACAGAGTTGTCTTTGGAAGCCAGTGATAAATAGTGTAGCCAGTAAAAAACATTGACTTTAGATTAAAGATGAATGGCAGGAATTAACTTGCATTATAATATTCATCTTTTTAATGAACAATCTCAGTTTAATGCTTTAAAAGACTGTGTGATTCTGGCTTAATCAACAAGACAGAACTAATTTTTTATTCTTCACTATGTTTTTGAAAGAATTCATCAATATATCTCTTTTGTCAGATTTCCCCCCAAACATACTAAAAAAGCAACATTAAAACATAAAATTGTTACACTAAGGCATTTTTGATGTAAAGTGGTGATTTAGGGGGTTCTCATTAATACTTTTGGCACTATTTCATTTTTATCATCATCCTCTAGATTTAATTCACTCTACCATCTCCTTTTCTACTATTTCCCCCCTGTAAATCATGTACTGTGTGCTTTTTTCTTCTTTACAGCTCAGTGTTAGTAATGAAAGTTAACTTTCTATTGTACCTGAACCATCAGAGTACAATTAGTCAAAATAACTTCTAATTAAAATGGTTGTTAATCCTTTAGAAAAAATAAATACATGGATTAACATGAATCATAATCTCAGTCGAGTGGAAAACCTTGCTTTAGGTTGTATCAGCAGTTTCATGTTATTTAGACACTGAGAGCTATAAGAATCTCTGAGAAGACCATCCCTGGGGCCAAGATAGTTTGTCTACTTTTTTTTTTTTTTCATACGCGGGCCTCTCACCGCTGCGGCCCCTCCCGCTGTGGAGCACAGGCTCCGGACGCGCAGGCTCAGCAGCCATGGCTCACGGGCCTAGCTGCTCCGCGGCACTTGGGATCCTCCCGGACTAGGGCACGAACCCGCGTCCCCTGCACCGGCAAGCAGACTCCCAACCACTGCGCCACCAGGGAAGCGCCCAGTTTGTCTACTTTTAAGATTACTTTTAAGAGAGATTCTGGAAATAAAGAGGGTCTACCCTTTATGGTTTGCTTAATTTCCTGATGCAGATCTTATTAAGCATTTTACATTTACATAGTTTTTCCTAGTAGTAGAACACACTTGAGGTTGTAGTTAGTGAGTGGCAAAATTAATTCCTATTATATATATAATATATAAACCTCTGGTTCCTATTATCTCTGCAACAAGATCCACATTTTAAAACCTCTGTTGTGCTTCACTTCTAAAATTCTCTAAGTACTACTTTTGTAAAGGTTCACACCTTACTAAGTTTATAAGAAATCCACTGTAGCGTATAGAAGTTTGGCAGGAGAGTTGCAGGAAAGCATATTTCACTGTTCTCGTTTTATGTTAAAGCTTTTCTCTGACTGTTTTGGACACACTCATAAAACAGTTAAAATCATTTCGGATAATAACAATGTGTTCATTCATATTTTTTATCTTAATAGTTACCAGGCAATATATAGATGATTATTAACTTCTACATGAAATGAGGAAAATATTTGCTTATGAAACTTTGTAACACCACTACGAATTTTTGAGACTGCCTGGCTGTTGCAAAATCAGGGGTCCAAAATAACCATTTAGAGGTTTACTTGTGAAATTTGTAAGTGTTCTCTACCAGGGCATCAGTAAAGCCTTTATGAATACATTTCTCTTGTCATTCTCTTGCTATAACATATACTGACTCATTTAGACATAGATGCATTGTCCTTTTTAAATTCGCATTGCTTTTGATTCATGTTCAATCTGAGATACAAGTTTTGGCCTCCTTTTTTATTAAAAAAAGTTAATTTGGACTTTATTAAAATTTACAACTTTTACTATGTGAAATATACTGCTAAGATAACTAAAACATAAGCCAAAAACTAGGAGGAAATATTTGCAAAACATATATCTGAGAAAAGATGAGTATCCAAAATATAAATAGTTTATCTTTAAATTTTTTAAAATAAATTTATTTATTTTATTCTATTTTTGGCTGCACTGGGTCTTCGTTGCTGTGCGCGGGCTTTCTCTAGTTGTGGCGAGCAGGGGCTATTCTTTGTTGCGGTGCGCGGGCTTCTCATTGCAGTGGCTTCTCTTGTTGCGGAGCACAGGCTCTAGGAGCATGGGCTTCAGTAGCTGTGGCACACAAGCTTAGCAGTTGTGGCTCATAGGCTCTAGAGCTCAGGCTCAGTAGTTGTGGCCCATGAGCTTAGTTGCTCCGTGGTATGTGGGATCTTCCCAGACCAGGGTTCAAACCTGTGTCCCCTGCATTGGCAGGCGGATTCTTAACCACTGCACCACCAGGGAAGCCCTCTCTTTAAATTTTTTAAAAACTTTATTTTTTAAAGAAGTTTTAGGTTTACCACAAAATTGAGGAGAAGATACAGAGATTTCCCATATGCCCTCCACCATAGAAGCTCCCATTTTCAACATCCCCTACAGAGTGGTACATTTGTTACAAATGATGAACCTACATTGACACAACATTAATACCCAAAGTCCATAGTTTACATTAAGGTTCAATATTGGTGCTGTACATTATATGGATTTGGACAAACGTATAATGATATGTATCTATCACTATAGTATCATACAGAGTATTTTCACTGCCCTAAAAATCCTCTGTGCTCCAACTATATATCCTTCCCTGCTCTCACCTTTCCACTTTCCTCCTTGCAACTTCTGGCAACCTCTAATATTTTTAATGTCTCTCTAACTTTGCCTTTTCCAGGACGTTATATAGTTAGAATCATACAGAGTATAGCCTTTTCAGATGGCTTATTTCACTTAGTAATATGCATTTAAGCTTCTTCCATATCTTTTCATGGCTTGATAGTTAATTTCCTTTTAGTGCTGAACAATATTCCATTGTGTGGACATACCACATTGTATCCATTCATCTACTGGAGGACATCTTGGTTGCTTCAAGTTTGGGCAATTATAAACAAAGCTGCCATAAACATCCGTGTGCAGGTGTTTATGTGGACATACGTTTTCGACTTCTTTGGGTAAATAGCCAGGAGCTCGATTACTAGACAGCATAGTAAGAATATGCTTAGTTTTGTAAAAAGCCACCAAACTGTTTCAACATAGCTGTGCTACTTTGCCTTCCCACCAGCAATGACTGAGAGTTCCTGCTGCTCCACGTCTTCACCAGCATTTGGTGTTGTCAGTGTTCTGTATTTCGGCCGTTCTAACAGCTGTGTAGTTGTATCTCATTGTTTTATTTGTTTATTTTTAAGTTTTTGCAGGAAATATTTAGGTTTTTTTTTTAATTTTTAATACATTTTTATTGGAGTATAATTGCTTCACAATACTATGTTAGTTTCTGTTGCACAACAAAGCGAATCAGGCATATGCATACACAGGTCTCCATATCCCCTCCCGCTTGAGCGTCCCTCAATCCTCCCTATCCCAGCCCTCTATGTCACTGCAAAGCCGTGACCGAGCCGATCTTCCTGTGCTACGCTGCTGCTTCCCACCAGCCAACTATTTTCCATTTGGTAGTGGATATATGTCGATGCTACTCTCACTTTGCCCCAGCTCTGCCCTCCTACCCATGTCCTCAAGTCCATTCTCTATGTCTACCTCTTTATTCCTGCCCTGAAACTAGGTTCATCAGTACCTTTTTTTTTTTTTTTTTTTAGATTCCATATATACGCATTAGCATACGGTATTTGTTTTTCTCTTTCTGCCTTACTTCACTCTGTATAACAGACTCTATGTCCATCCACCTCACTACAAATAACTCAATTTTGTTTCTTTTTAGGGCTGAGTAATATTCCATTGTATATAAGTACCACATCTTCTTTATCCATTCATCTGTCGATGGACATTTAGGTTGGTTCCATGTCCTGGCTATTGTAAATAGTGCTGCAATGAACATTGTGGTATGTGTCTCTTTTTAAATTATGCTTTTCTCAGGGTATACGCCCTGCAGTGGGAATGCTGGGTCATATGGTAATTCTATTTTTATTTTTTTAAGGAACCTCCATACTGTTTTCCATAGTAGTTGTATCAATTTACATTACCACCAACAGTGCAGGAGGGTTCCTCTTTCACCACACCCTTTCCAGCATTTATTGTTTCTGGATTTTTTGATAATGGCCATTCTGACTGGCGTGAGGTGATACCTCATTGTAGTTTTGATTTCCATTTCTCTAATAATTAGTGATGTTGAGCATCTTTTCATGTGCCTCTTGGCCACCTGTATTTCTTCCATGGTAAAATGTCTATTTAGGCCTTCAGCCCAATTTTTAGCTGCATTGTTTGCTTTTTCGATATTGAGCTCCATGAGCTGTTTGTATATTCCGGAGATTAATCCTTTGTCTGTTGTTTCATTTGCAAATATTTTCTCCCATTCGGAGTGTTGTCTTTTTGTCTTGTTTCTGGTTTCCTTTGCTGTGCAAAAGCTTTTAAGTTTAATTAAGTCCCATTAAGTTTATTTTTGTTCTTATTTCTGTTACTCTAGGAGGTGGGTCAAAAATGATCTTGCTGTGGTTTATGTCAAAGAGTGTTTTTCCTATGTCTTCCTCAAAGAGTTTTATAATGTCTTGTCTTACATTTAAGTCTTTAATCCATTTGGGGTTTATTTTTATGTATGGTGTTAGGTAGTGTTCTAATTTCATTATTTTACATGTAGCTGTCCAGTTTTCCCAGCACCACTTATTGAAGAGGCTGTCTTTTCTCCACTGTCTATCCTTGCCTCCTTTGTTGTAAATTAGGTGCCCATATGTGCGTGGGTTTATCTCTGGGCATTCTATTCTGTACCATTGATCTATATTTCTGTTTTTGTGCCAGTACCATACTGTCTTGATTACTGTAGCTTTGTAGTATAGTCTGAAATCAGGGAGCCTAATTCTTCCAGCTCCATTTTTCTTTCTCAAGATTGCTTTGGTTATTCGGGGTCTTTTGTGTTTCCATATGAATTATAAAATTTTTTATTCTAATTCAGTGAAGAATGCCATTGGTATTTTGATAGAGATTGCATTAAATCTGTAGATTGCTTTGGGTAGTATAGTCATTTTCACAATACTGATGCTTCCAATACAAGAACATGGTATATTTCTCCATCTGTTTATGTCATCTTTGATTTCTTTCATCAGTGTTTTATAGTTTTCTAAGTACAAGTCTTTCACCTCCTTAGGCAGGTTTATTCCTAGGTATTTTATTCTTTTTGTTGCAGTGGTAAATGGGAGTGTTTCCTTAATTTCTCTTTCTGATTTTTCATTGTTGGTGTATAGGAATGACAGAGATTTCTGTGCATTAATTTTGTATCCTGCAACATTCCTAAATTCATTGATTAGTTCTAGTAGTTTTCTGGTGGCATCTTTAGGATTTTCTATGTATAGGATAGAAATGTATCCTATACATTTTCTATGTATAGGATTTTCTATGTCATCTGCAAACAGTGACAGTTTTACTTCTTTTCCAATTTGTATTTCTTTTATTTCTTTTTCTTCTCTGATTGCTGTGACTAGGACTTCCAAAACTATGTTGAATAAGAGTGGCAAGAGTGGACATCCTTGTCTTGTTCCTGATCTTAGTGGAAATGCTTACAGTTTTTCACCATTGACTATGTTGCTTGCTGTGGGTTTGTCATATATGGCCTTTATTATGTTGAAGTAAGTTCCCTCTATGCCCACTTTCTGGAGAGTTTTTATTATAAATGGGTGCTGAATTTTGTCAAAACCTTTTTCTGTGTCTATTGAGATGATCATATGGTTTGTTGGTTTGTTTGTTTGTTTTGTGGTATGCGGGCCTCTCACTGTTGTGGCCACTCCCGTTGCGGAGCACAGGCTCCGGACACGCAGGCTCAGCGGCCATGGCTCACGGACCTAGCTGCTCCGCGGCATGTGGGATCTTCCCGGAGCGAGGCACGAACCCATGTCCCCTGCATCAGCAGGCGGACTCTCAACCACTGCGCCACCAGGGAAGCCCGATCATATGGTTTTTATTCCTTAATTTGTTAATGTGGTGTATCCTATTGATTGATTTGAGTGTTGAAGAATCCTTGCATCCCTAGGATAAATCCCACTTGATCATGGTGTATTGTCCTTTTAATGTGCTGTTGGATTCTGTTTGTTAGTATTTTGTTCAGGATTTTTGCATCTATGTTCATCAGTGATATAGGTCTGTAATTTTCTATTCTTGTGATATCTTTTTCTGGTTTTGGTATCAGGGTGATTGTGGCTTCATAGAATGAATTTGGGAGTGTTTCTCCCTCTGCAATATTTTGGAAGAGTTTGAAAAGGATGCTTGTTAGCTCTTCTCTAAATGTTTGGTAGAATTCACCTGTGAAGCCATCTGTTCCTGGACTTTGGTTTGTTGGCAGATTTTAAATTACGGTTTCAATTTCATTACTTGTGATAGATCTGTTTATATTTTCTAATTCTTCCTGGTTCAGTCTTGGAAAATTGTACCTTTCCTAAAATTTGTCCATTTCTTCATGGTTGTCCATTTCATTGGCATATAGTTGTTTTTAGAAGTCTCTTATAATCCTTTGTATTTCTGCAGTGTCAATTGTGATTTCTCGTTTTTCATTTCTAATTCCATTGATTTGAGTTTTCTCCCGTTTTTTCTTGATGAGTCTGGCTAAGGGTTTATCAATTTTGTTTAATTTCTCAAAGAACCAGCTTTTAGTTTTATTGATCTTTGTTATTGTTTTCTTCATTTCTATTTCATTTATTTCTGCTGTGATCTTTATGATTTCTTTCCTTCTACTGACTTTGGGTTTTCTTTGTTCTTCTTTCTCTGCTTGTTTTAAGTGTAGATTTAGGTTGTTTATTTGAGATTTTTCTTGTTTCTTGAGGTGAGATTGAATTGCTATAAAGTTCCCTCTTAGAACTGCTTTTGCTGCATCCCATAGGTTTTGGGTCATTGTGTTTTCATTGTCATTTGTTTTTATGTATTTTTAATTCCTTCTTTGATTTCTTCAGTGATCTCTTGGTTATTTAGTAGTGCACTGTTTAACCTCCATATATTTGTGTTTTTTAGTTTTTTTCTGTAACTGGTTTCCAATCTCATAGCATTGTGGTCAGAAAAGATGCTTTATATGATTTCAATTTTCTTAAGTTTTCTGAGGCTTGATTTGTGACCCAAGATGTGATCTATACTGGAGAATGTTCTGTGTGCACTTGAGAGGAAAGTGTATTCTGTCACTTTTGGGTAGAATGTTCTATAAATATCAATTAGATCTATCTGGTCTATTGTGTCATTTAAAGCTTGTGTTTACTTATTTATTTTCTGTTTGTATGATCTGTCCATTGGTGTAAGTGGGGTGTTAAAGTCCCTTACTATTAATGTGTTACTGTTGGTTTCTCCTTTCATGGTTGTTAGCATTTGCCTTATGTATTGAGGTGTCCCTATGTTGGGTGCATAAACATTTATAATTGTTATGTCTTCTTCTTGGATTGATCCTTTGATTATTATGTAGTGTCCCTCCTTATCTCTTGTAACTGTCTTTATTTTATTGTAACAGTCTTTATTTTAAAGTCTATTTTATCTGATATGAGTATTGCTACTCCAGCTTTCTTTTTATTTCCATTTGCTTGGAATATCTTTTCCATCCCTTCACTTTCAGTCTGTATGTGTCCCTAGGTCTGAATTGGGTCTCTTGTAGATTGCCTATATATGGGTCTTGTTTTTGTATCCATTCAGCCAGTCTGTGTCTTTTGGTTGGGGCATTTAATCCATTTACATTCAAGGTTATTATCCATATGTATGTTCCTATTACCATTTTCTTAATTGTTCTGGGTTTGTTTTTGTGGGTCTTTTTCTTCTCTTGTGTTTCCCACTTAGATAAGTTTCTTTGGCATTTGTTTTAAAGCTGGTTTGGTGGTGCTGAATTCTCTTAGCTTTTGCTTGTCTGAAAACTTGATTTCTGCATCAAATCTGAATGAGATCCTTGCTGGGTAGAGTAATCTTGGTTGTAGGTTTTTCTCTTTCATCACTTTAAGTATATCCTGCCACTCCCTTCTGGCTCCTAGAGTTTCTGCTGAAAAATCAGCTGATAACTTTATGGTGATTACATTGTATATTATTTTTTGTTTTTCCCTTGCCTCTTTTAATATTCTTTCTTTGACTAATTTTTCTTAGTTGGATTAATATGTGTCTTGGAGTGTTTTTCCTAGGGTTTATCCTGTATGGGACTCTCTGTGCTTCCTGGACTTGGGTAACTATTTCCTTTCCCATGTTAGGGAAGGTTTCAACTATAATCTCTTCAAATATTTTCTCAGACCCTTTCTTTTTCTCTTCTCTGGGACCCCTATAATTCAAATGTTAGTGCGTTTAGTGTTGTCCCAGAGGTCTCTGAGACTGTCTTCAATTCTTTTCATTCTTTTTACTTTATTCTGTTCCTCGTCAGTTATTTCCACCATTTTGTCTTCCAGCACAGTTATTCGTTCTTCTGCCTCAGTTATTCTGTTATTGATTCCTTCTTGTGTATTTTTCATTTCAGTTATTGTGATGCTCATCTTTGTTTGTTCTTTAGTTCCTCTAGATCTTTGTTAAACATTTCTTGTATTTTCTCAGTCGGTGCCTCCATTCTATTTCTGAGAGTCTGGATCATCTTTACTATCATTATCCTGCATTCTTTTTCAGGTAGATTGCCTATTTCCTCTCCATTTATTTGGTCTTATAGGTTTTACCTTGCTCCTTCATCTGTGACATTTTTTTTTGCCATCTCATATTTTTTTTCTTTGTTTTATGAGTGGGATTTTGTGCTTGTCTTACAGGTTGTTTGGCTTGAGACTTCCAACACTGAAGTTTGTAAGCTATTGGGTAGAGCTGGGTCTTGATGCTGAGATGAGGAACTCCGTGAGACCTCACTCTGATGAATATCCCCTGGGGTCTGAGATTCTCTGCTAGTCCAGTGGTTTGGACTCAGAGCTCCCACCACAGGAGCTTTGGCCCGACTCTGGGCTCGTGAACCATGATCCCACAGGCCACGTGGGCAGCAAAAAAAAAAAAGAACAATAATAAAGTAAAAAATAAAATTAGACTAGGAAGCTAACAGATATGGTAAAAAGAATATAAAAATAAAAATATAGATGAATCAACAACCGGAAGGTACATAAGTACCACAATAGTAAAGAAGAGGAGGAGGGAAAAGAAAAAAAAAGTGGGGGGGGAAATGCCTTGGCTGTGGAGGGGGGAGCCTAAGCAAGGAGGAGGTTTGGGTGGTGGGCAGAGCCAATGCTTGGGACCCCCAGGGCTGGAAAAGGCCCTGGGAGCTGTGGGGGGGTTGGGGCTTAGGCTCAAGTAACAGAAGGGGCCCAGGCGTGCCCCCCACCCCTGGTCTCAGAGGGCAGCGGACCTAACCTGGGAGCCCAGCAGGCTTCCTGGGCTTGAATGGGTGGGGCAAACACCCTCCTCTCCTCTCCTGCTCCTCCAGTCTGGGAGGGCCCCTCCCGCCTGCCTCTCCTAATCTCTCTGGCCTCAGGGACGCCAATCCTGTCTGGCTTCCATCTCTCCTCCCCCCTCAGTCCCCCTACGTCCTACCAGTTCACTTTGGGGTCCCTCCCGTCTCCTTGGGCATCAGAGTCACCCACCAGCAGCCAGCAGGCACCCTAGTTGTGGGAAGATGTTAACTCCGCATCTTCCCACACCACCATCTTGACTCCACCCTTCTCATTGTTTTAATTTGCACTTTCCTGATGACATATGATGTGGAACATCTTTTCATATGCTTATTTGATATCTGTATACCTTCTTTGGTGAGATGTCTGTTATCCATAAGTCTTGGGCCCATTTTTAGTTGGGTTGTTTGTTTTCTTATTGTTGAATTTACATAGTTACTGGTATATTTTGGATAACAGTTCTTTATTAGATATATTTTGCAAATATATTTTGTCTGTGGCTTGTTTTCTCTTTCTCTTGACATTGTCTTTCTAGAGCAGTTTTTAATTTTAATGAAGTCTAGCTTATTAGTTATTTCGTTCATGGATCATGCCTTTGGTGATGTATCTAAAGAGTCATCACCAAACCGAAGGTCATCTAGATTTTCTCCTAGGCTATCTATCTTCTATGAGTTTTATAGTTTTGTACTTTACATTCAGGTCTGTGATCCATTTTGGGTTAATTTCTGTTCAGGTTTAGTGTCTAGAGTAATTGTTTCTGCATGTGGATCCCTCTCCCTGTATTTAAGTTTGACATACATTTAGTTTCAAATTAGTTCTAGGACTCCTTACTTTTAGAAATTCTCCAAGGATTTTAAATGAAATTAAAGCAACTAAAATACACATGACATTACCTATTGCTAAAATTAGTCATGGCTCTGTTGACTTTTGGTAAAAGAGGGAGTGAGCTATCACTGAGCTATAGTTAACTGTGGACAGGAGAGAAGTAGAGTGATTTAGGAAGAGGTGTCCCCACTTCTTATTTGTGATTCCATGACATGCTTAGAGGATGAGTGTTAAAAGATCCAGGGGAGGGGGAGGGGTGGCATCAGCAATATGCACACTGCATTTAGGTTTCAGTTTCCAGACTTTTGAATGTGAGTCTACAGAATCACTTCTCCTGAGTTAATTTGCAACGAAGCAAGGATCAAAATCCCCAAAATATATCAAAACAAAAGAAAAACATCAACAAAATCTTTGCTGCAGTGTAGTACAATGGATTCAGAGTGTGTTGGTTGCTATGGCAAGGGGATATGCATACATCAGTGGCTATCTGTTAGCGTGGTGCGGGTGGAGTGACCTCACGACTGGAATCAGAGAAACACCTTAGGTGAACCATGGCTTGGACTCTTTGCCCACCTTGAGAGTTACTTCTAATCTTAGAACTCCAGTTTCCTCCTGTGTAGCACATACAAATTTACAGGATTATTGTAAGGATAGGAAATAACCTATATAGCTGTTTACCAGGAATGTATTAGGTCTTCAGTAAAAGGGTAATCATCTCCTACTGCTAGGAAATAACAAGATTCCTACTTTTTACCTCTTACTTCCAAAATCACAGTGCTTGTAATGAGGTTTTATAGCTGACTTGTCTGAAATGAAAATTCTGAATATTTGCAATTAATTACTGGAACATGCACATTGTTTTTAGGTGGCACTTCACTGGCCTGCAGAACACCATATTGTGCATTCTGTTGGGGTTTTTCTCCGTTGAAAAGGTCCATTTACAAGATGCCATTTTGATAAAACATGATGAAAAATAATACACTATTTCACCTGTCATTACTTGAATTGGCTGTTGGTATGTTTTGTTCTTTAGAAAACAAATTTATGACAGGAAATATTTGTGTTGAGTTTGAAAGTTTAATAACTATTTTCCCTAAATAATTACTGCCTCATAACACTAAGCTGTAGGAAAATTTTCCATATTTTATAAATGAAAAATAGAGGCTCTCAGGATAAAAAGAATTGAGACTCAATTCTAGGTCATTTTACTGAAAATCCTCTCTATACCTCGCTGTATTTACCTATCACAAAATGCAATGCAGCCATGACAGCATTAATAAGAGTTAAGAGTAAATGTACTGAGAAATTCTATTGGCATTAAGTAATGCTGAGTAAATAACTGGCTCTTCTAGGATGCTACCTTAATTTCACTTTGTGCACAATTGTTGTAATTGAAATACAGAGGAGCTTTTTCCTCTCAACAGGTCCTTATGAAGCACTGACACAGCACATGTCAGGTGCCAGGCTGATGAGCAAAATGACATGGTTCTGGTTTCATAAAACTTACGTTCTAGTTATCGAGTTCACTGCAGTCTATTATTGATGTCCTTTCAGCAGTATCAAGCAATGACAATTCATGAAGATCGAGCTTATAGATGAATATGTTTAGAAATGACTGAATCGTTACACTGCACACCTTAAATGTGTACAGTGCTGTATGTCAATCATATCTCAGTAAAACTGGAAGGAAGGAAGCTAGCAAACACATAAACATATACATATATACATATATACCTATATAAATAAAATAAATGACCCAATATTTCATCCTTGGGAATAATCACAATATTACATTTTTTCACAAGAAACTCAAACGATTCTTAAATTCACCCTTACTTTTAAGCATCAGTGACTACTTGTTTTCATACTTATTCTCCTGAACTCCTAATACTTCATGATTGGACTCTTGGATCTTATAATGTTCAAACCTATTTCCTATTTCCCTTTATTGAGATACTCTTAGCTTGATTCTGCCTCTCTGCCTTCTTAAACTTCAGGTTTCAGCTTAAGTATTGTTTCTTCAAATAACCTCCTCTGATTACTTAATTTACTGCAGGTCTTTCCCATAGCATCCAGGGTTTATTCTCCTTTACAAGATGTTGCCCAATTTATACTTATATATATACTTGTATTTTGACAATAGTATATCCAGTGCCTGAAAGATGCTCAATAAATATTTGTTAAACAGCTGAACAGTTGGATATTTATATATTTTCTCAATGTTTAATATTCATAAAATTGGAGGTCATTAAATCAACAAATATTTTAGTGTTTACTCTGGCTAGAATATACTTCTACATTAAAAGTTTTTAGAAAATATTTTTCAATAATTCCTTTATTACCTGAAATTCATTTAAGAGTAGTACCCACTATCAGTTAAAATTCATAGCATATTAGAGTTAGAATTAAAATGTTCTAGAATGTTTCTCTTGATCATTGGAAGCAAATCAATGGAATTCCATTTCAGTTTGATCAGTTATTAGAATTGCTTACAAAAAAACATGAAAGTTTAAAATATTACCTGATCTTTCCTTCATCATTTTAACTTGCATTTAATTGAATGGCTTTTAAGGTGGTAGATTTTCGTATGATTTTTAGAAAAGAATAATCTTACAAGAAAGAATTTTGAAAAATGAAATCAAAAATAAAACTGCTAATAATATTTATGATCCAATTTTCACAAAACCTTTACTTTTCTTGATATGTGTTATATACCTAAATTTATCAGATAATTGGCATGTCACTAAAAATCTTCAAATAGTAAATAATCACACATCATTATTTAAGCTTTGTTGTCATTACTGTTAATATAATTCCTTTCTTCAATTATTTTTTTTTTATTTAGAGTTTACTCATTCAAACCATCTATTACTTATTTAAAATCCTATTTGTACCTCTTATCTGTTATTAGGTATAAAACTGACTTCAGCAATTTCTTTTAAATGCCTAAAATTTTACAAAGACTTGACATAGCATTGTATTTGTCCTTGACCAAGAGTACATTTATTCTCCTAAAATTAATTTTTCATCACTAAGTTGGTGACTTTTATTACAACTTTATTATTTTCATTCTGATAAGTGATGTGATGTTAGTCAAAAAGTTTAAGCATTAATCTTAATAATTAAAGACATGTCATGTTCTAAATTGCATTTTGAAATACTGTTTTCACCTCATATCCCAAACAGGCATCCCAAATGTCAAATCACGTCATCTAAAATTTGATCCCTTAGTCTATTATATTTAATTGATAAACAAGGTCTAGTGCCAAGAATGTTATTTTAATTTCTTGTTTTTAAGAAGCTAAAGCCTCACTTAGATTTGGGAACAGAACATTTTTGACAATAATGGCACAATTATATGTGTATGAAAAAGCAGTTTTTAGACTTTTTTAATCAGAATTAATTTCCAAAGTTATTATTGAAGTCTAACAGTTTCTTAATGTTGACTTCTCTTTTAGAATTTAAAATGTCATGAGAACTACTTTAAAATAGTATAATACTGTTCAATACTTTGCCATCAAGCCATTTAAAACTAAGTGTAAAAATAAGTAATTTTCAATCTTTATCCATACCAAATAGTTTAAAAATACCTCATATTTTAATCATGTTGCCAATCTCTATTCCCTGAAAATCAAATTGGCCATTCACTCAGGTGAGTTTGATTATATTGTATAGTACTTTTTTTTTTTTTTTTTTTTTTTTTGGGTACGCGGGCCTCTCACCGTTGTGGCCTCTCTCGTTGCGGAGCACAGGCTCCGGACGCACAGGCTCAGCTGCCATGGCTCACGGGCCCAGCCGCTCCGCGGCACGTGGGATCTTCCCGGACCAGAGCACGAACCCATGTCCCCTGCATCGACAGGCGGACTCTCAACCACTGCGCCACCAGGGAAGCCCAATTGTATAGTACTTTAATCACGGCATTTATGATGTTTTATTACATTCACTTGTCTTTATTTGCAGTGCCTACAAGTTGAAAGCTATAGTAAATAACTGAATGAATGAGTAAATGAATACATGAACTATATCCATCCAACCAGAATTGCCCAAGAAATGATTTTGTGCCTTCTAAACTGATAAACGTTCATCAATTGAGTGGAGATTATTGACAAAATATTATCAGTTTTCCACTTAACGTATTTATTTGACAATATGGTCTGGTTGGTTATAGAAATAGTGCCATAACCAAGAAGGCAGGTATATTTATTTAGGGCATGGGTCTTAGGACTTTTGTGTTGTCCTCAACTTTTCAGACAAATAGAGTTTTCTTTTTAAAAATTGTATAAATGGACATATCCATAAACCTTTCTTAGTGGACGCCTGTTTGATGGGTGCCTGGCCTTTTGGCAATTACAAATGCTACACGTTGCTTTTCTGTGTTTTCTGTGTTTAGCTAGAGAGATTGCAGGCTGAAAATACATCCGAGTGGGACAAGAGGGAGATACTTGAAACAGAAAAACTAGGACTGGAAAGAGAAAATAGAAGGCTAAAGTTCCAAGTGAAAGACATGGAAGAGCTCCTGGATAGGAAAAATAGATTAATTGCAAACTCTCAAGGTCCTGATTTCAAGAAATCACAAATTGAACTACAGGAAAAAAACAAGGTATGGGTACTCTTTGGAAGCAGATGTTCTCACTTTCTGTATATTCCTGCCCTGATGTCTAGTAGATGCTGCTTTAACTTTCACATACCTCAAATCTGAATATTTTCTTTTGTACTATCTCATATCTGATAGTTTGATTTTTTCCCATTGTAATATAAAAAATATATAAAATGTTCATGATAGGAAAAGAGAGTGTGACAAATTTTGTATGAAGATGTTAAAATATGACAAATCTGAGAGTTTCAAGCTTTTCCAAAAGGAAGAAAAACATGAAGTAAGGGATGAACCTTTGTGTGTTTGGTTTCCTGTTACAGCTTTGTCTCAGTTTTCCACGCAACTGATCTTATTTTCAATGAGTATATTTCTCCATTAGTTTGGGCAACTATGTAATAAGCATTTGTCAATAGCTATGGTAAGTATCTGCATAAACATTTAAATGTAGCTGGTTCACTCCTATTTGGTTTCTTTTTAGTTAGTCTCAGAAAAATTATTTTTGAGTCAATTAAACACATCGTGTTACAAATAGCCTTTATAGGCTATGACATAAATGTTAAAACCAGAATTAAATTCAAATTTTGACTTTGGGAAATTTAGGTTGTTTTGGAATTGTTTTGTCCTAAAGCCAACAGACATATTTACTGCTATGGATGGGAAATTTTTTTTTTTTTTTTTTGCGGTACGCGGGCCTCTCACTGTTGTGGCCTCTCCCGTTGCTGAGCACAGGCTCCGGACGCGCAGGCTCAGCGGCCATGGCTCACGGGCCCAGCCGCTCCGCGGCATGTGGGATCTTCCCGGACCGGGGCACGAACCCGTGTACCCCGCATCGGCAGGCAGACTCTCAACCACTGCGCCACCAGGGAAGCCCTGGATGGGAATTTTTGATAAATGGCTTTTAGATTTTTAAAATATTCTCTTAGTGGCAGTTGTAATTTATGTGTTTTAGTGTCAACATGCCACAAAACATATACAGCTTGTTTCTATTTCTTCCATGAAAGTGTCTATAGTACCTTAATGCACAATTGTATTTTTTTCACTCAATTCCTTTGAGTTAAAAGTGAGTTTGAAAAGTTCATATTTTTGAGTTATGTAAGTAGTTCATACTCATATGAGCTCTAATAGCTAAATGGGCAGAAAAATTGAATTCTATATTACTTATTCTTTGTGATGTTAGGGATTTATTGCAAATGCAAGATTAAATTGGATTAGTGTTTCATGACTTGGCAATGCAAATAACTGAAGTTAACTGTTATGGTCAGTGATCATAATTTTCTATTATACGGATTCATAAACCATCCGTAACGGTGTATGGTTCTGACATGTACACAACTGATAAATCTGTAGAGAAATTTTTGCAGATTGCCATTGTGAAAGCACAATTGTTTCGATTATGGAACAAGTTTTGGTCATCAAAATATCTGTTTCCCTTTGGTTCACTTGAACAGAACAAGCATTTATTTATATTATACTCTGTGTCAGTCACTGCTCTAGATGCTGGTGATGTGAAGATGAATGCATTTAATTTTTCATTTATTTTTGGCCGCGTTGGGTCTTCATTGCTGCACGCGGGCTTTTCTCTAGTTGCGGCGAGCGGGGGCTACTCTTCGTTGCGGTGCGCGGCGGTGGCTTCTCTTGTTGCAGAGCATGGGCTCTAGGCGCGTGGGCTTCAGTAGTTGTGGCACGCAGGCTCAGTAGTTGTGGCTCGTGGGCTCTAGAGCGCAGGCTCAGTAGTTGTGGTTCACAGGCTTAGTTGCTCCGCAGCATGTGGGATCTTCCCAGACTAGGGTTCGAACCTGTGTCCCCTGCATTGGCAGGCAGATTCTTAGCCACTGTGACACCAGGGAAGTCCCAAGATGAATGAATCTTTATCTTGCCTAGCATGGGCTTAGAGTCTGTCTGGGGAGATATACACAATATATCTATGTGTAACAATATACACATAAATTGTTATCAGTATTACATTGTGATGATTGCTAAGAGTAAAGTGGAACGAGAACTCAGATAAAGAAGTAATTCACTCTATTCCACTTTGATGCCTTTCTAGTTATATCAAACTGTTATAGCATAAAGTGTGTCATTTAGGAAATATGAGGGCTGGTTGGGGTCTGTTTGGACCTAGTATATATGCCAATTTCTTGTCCTGTTAACAGGCCACCCTAACTTTAGACCTGGGCTCTTTGGGACCAATGTAGTTCTTTGGCCTAGAACTGAACAGACCTTGGAAACTGGGAAGATTCTGGAAGGTCTGAACAACTCAGTGGGTGTGCTCATCAATCAGAAGACTATTCCCTAAGTGTACATCATTTTGATGGCTGGGAGGAGGTGTTAGCAATATTTTACAATCTTCATTAAGAATTCAGACTCACCACTTAAACCAAAATAATTACTTGTCGTGGAGCAGCTGTTGGTCAAAATCCTTGGTGCCACAGAGATCCCCATAGGTCAAAATATCAAGATTCAGATGTCCCCAAATGTCAAATGAATCAAAGCTGCATATGGAACATGCCAAAGGCCAGGGAATAGTATAGATGTCATTATAACACAAAGCTAAATTGTGGTTTTAACATTTCAATGAAAACTAATCTATATGTATAAAATTATGTGCATAAGTACCATAAAGGAGAAACACGTATATGTATGTATATAAGTACCCTATTGAATTACCAGATATCTAAATGCATAAAAGTACTATATATGAGTGAGATGGGCAAATAGGTGCTGGCATATACGAGACACAACTGTAAACATCACTCATCATCGGCCTCTAAAAGAGATGTAAGGTATCTTACCACATTATATTTACATCTAATCACATTTAACAAATATCTGTGGCAGATACAATTCTACTTGCTGCTCATAGAAATCTCCATATCAATAAATTTTGTTAATTTCTTGAGTTTTAACAATCTCATTATTCAATGAAATTTTTATAAATCCTACTTATTTGGGAGGGGAGGACTTTTACATAGTGTTTTTGGCTTTAGTATTATAAGGAATGCATTTTTAAAGAAAATGGCTTTCAATTTTAAATCGTACTATTAATTTAAAGACAAAGATTCTTCCTCACACAAGTGATTTCATCACATAAATCTCCATCTGGTAGTTGCTTTTATAGCTTATGTTTAAGGTTATGTGTGTATCATTTTTTTACAATTAATAAAAAGCAGTATACCTGAATTTTTAATGGCTAGATTGGAAAATTATTACTCTAGTAGTAGCAAATTATTTTTAAAGCATAAACCACTGCCACAGACTTTTCTAGAACAGCTTCAGCATGTGGATCTTTTGGTTTGTCATTGCTTTGGGTAATAGTTGCACTGTTCCATGGCTTTAGTATAATCGACAGAGCAACTGATATCTGATAATGGACCTTCTGCAGCAGTATTGAGGATACTCTTATCAGAATGAAGCTGCATTTTAAATGATGGCAAAGATGCTTGAGAATAGCTTTGGAAAACAGCTAAGAGAATAGCTTTGGAAAAGGAATCAAAGTGTGTGGTTTAAGAGGAGAACCATGGAGCTACACTTGAAACTCTGACTCCACGGCCAATAGGTAAGTGTGCTAGCGATGCCTGATCATTAGTCTGTGTATCTCCATACAACATTAAAAAAAAAATCCACTTATGAATATACAGAAACACATACATTGGGATCATTAATATTTCATATTTTTAAAAACGTATTCCAGGCAGTCAGCAAATTTGAATTCAGTTACCTGAAATATTTGTTAAAAAATGTTCTTCATTTTCTTTCACAAGATCAATGTCACTAAAAATTTGAAGTGTATTAAAAATTATGGTGATATCTAAAGTAGGGTGTTCATGTCATACTGTAATGTGGAAAGAAATTACTAATACTTTTTTTAGCTCCTACTTTTTGAGTTTCCATGTTATGAAGAATAATAAAATAAAATATTTTAAATTAGTAAAATAGCATCTCCAAATAACATAATCAGATTAACATATTATTCAATTAATAATCATTAAATATAATCATTTAAAAATGCTAAATTCATAAATCTCATATAGGCATAAAATGAACACATGTGAAAGGTTTTATTTAATCCATTCATTCCTGAAGAAACCAGTAAGATGTTATAGCCAGTTGAGAGAAGTATCTAAGTATCAGACAAGGGACAACCAGGAATGCTGAAATGAATTTGGTTAATAGATGCAAAACTGATTTTTTCCGTGAGGGGTAAGGACATAAATTGCACTGCCACCAGGCAAAATTAATCTGCAGCTCTATGGATGAGAATAATATGCATTGCTGTGGGTTATCTAGAAATTACAGAGTTGTGTGTAAAATACCTTAAAGACACTGAAAGTTGCTCGTCCCTTTAGAGTGAGAAAACCCTACCTGGAGGACTGTGTTAGAAAGGACCATCTTCTCCAGGGCTTGGTGAAAAGAAAAAAATAAAAATAAACAGCTGTATGTACTTTGCTAATTCTAATCCCTGTCTGAGCTCTTACTTGTCCCGTTTCTCCCTTTGTTCACTTCTTTGAACTTCAGGACAGAGGATAAGAAAAGATGAATGAGAGAAAAGGAAATGAAAAGTGGGGTTTGTGACCACCATAAAGTGATAAAACCTAACAAAACAACCAAAGAGGAAACAGACACATATAACCTAATGTTTATCAAAATATGTCATCATTTTGCTGTAATGGAGAAAAGTAGAACTGCAATTCCCAATGATTTTTTAAAAAATCATGATGCCTATCCTATAAAGGCTGATTTGCTTTCTTCAATGTATGGCACAGATTCTTGTGCTTGTGAAGCCTTAATTCTGTTGATGTGCGGTATATGTATTTCCCATTGCAAACAATACTTTTTCGAGTGAAATGTTATTGGAAAAAGTGGTCAGTATTCGACTGAGCAAAGCCCCATGGACTAGTCGACATGCCTCTCATGAAGAGCTTTGGAAGCTTTTTTTCTTAAATCATTCTGGCAACTGATTCCCTTCATTCAGGTCACATAATGGGTCATTCTCAGAAAGTTAATGTGACAGAGTGGTAATTGATGTGTCTCAGGAAAATGATGAATTAATCTGAAAGTGGAAAGGCATTCAAAGTCAATTCCTAATGAATTTACTGAGAGTGTCCATTCCTACAACAAGGAATGGCATTATATTTATTTTGCTTGGCAACTTTGTCTTCAGAAATATTTTGTTTCCATTCAGTGGTGTAGCAGTCACACCTATGGATCTGTTAATTTTTCCCCATTCATTATTGTTCTTCCAAAGCCTGCTTCTACTCATAGAATTATTGAACAATTTAAGAATAAACAATAATTTTATCTATTCTTTTACTGTTGTGAAGTAGTAATAATTTAAATATAGAACATTACAATTTGATATTATTAGATAGTATCACTTTGTCTTCCTTTAGCTGTTCTTAGCCAGCTTTGTTCTCTGAAATACATTAGAAATTTCAACTTTTAATATAGTTTTTAATATAAACTTTTATTACTGTAGAGACTTTTAGATATATGGAAAATTTTAACCCTTTTGTATGTGAAGTTTGTTATATTTTGTTTATAAAAAATGAAAATAATTTATTTTGAGGAATGACGTGTATATCAAAACACTAGGCTACACACAAGACATTCTTCAAAATAAATTATTTCATGAAATTTAGAAACACACCCGTGATTTCGTACACATTTTAACAAAGGTGAATGGGATTGTGTGGTTTGGGCAGAGCAATGTCCTTTTGCCCAAGAATTTCTGAAGTTAGCAGAGAGAAAAATGCTTAAGTACCATTTACTAATGTCATAAGGAAGGTATCTACTGAAAGTGCCCCACTGAACTGAAATAAATCAATATACTGCAAAATAGGGTGGCATTTACTTGAATATGATTGCTTTCACCCCTTCTCAAATACACACACACGTGCAGGCACATACACATACACGCACACACACATGCAATGAATTGATTTCTACAAGATTAATTCTAAAATAGGAGTATTAGTTTTCTTCCTGTTTTGTCATTCTCTACTGGAGCAAAGGTACACACATAAGATTTTGTATGTGTGAAGCATTATTTCTAGGAATAAATTATTGCTGGGTGGAGTTTCACTTTCTCTTACTAAAACACCAAATCTTGTCATGTCTTGTTAAATTAAAATTATGAATATTAAATCTCAGTCCACAGAGGTTGGTACGTTCTCATAAATGTGTGGCAGATTAATAAATAAATGTATGTGTTTATACTTTGATTTTCATTATTTAAATTTTATTGTGTATTTTGATTTATCTTTAATTCTTGTAGTCTCCCTTTTATTCTATTACAGGGCAAATGTTAGACGACAACAAAGTCTGTAGGGTTAACGGAAGCTTTTATCATCTTTTAAAACCTCCTTCTTGTGTATCAAATAAATTACATTTTGTCCCATAACCAGTTAAAATGAAGATGTAAATTTTGATACTTCAGGTCACTTATATTTTACAGAATTAGAACTTCATGAAATTTTATAAGTTGTGATATTCAAGTATGAAATTATATCTCATTTTGTATTTGATATGACTAGCATACTACTAATAATCCACTATTTTATTATAAAATGACTGGCAGTTCCCATAGCTGCTATCAGTTGATTTATATTAGCTTGATTTAAAGCAGTGATAAAAAAATAATATTTAGCTTCTTATTTAAAATGACAAAACACTATGGTTATAATATTTCTTTAAAATTAAAGCTAAAATTAAAAATAAAACTATAAGATTAATGGAAACTCAGATAACTTTAATAGGTCTGAAACATTCACTATTTTTTTCTTTATTTTTCTTTATCTTAAAGTGAAATCACATTACATGAAATTAACCATTTTAAAGTGAATAACTTAGTGGCATTTAATATATTGACAGTGTACAATCACCTCTAACTGATTCCAAAACATTTTCATCATCCCCAAAGGAAATCCTCTAAGCATTATACAGTAACTCTCCCAAGTCCCCAGCAACCACAAATCTGCTTTCCATCTCCATGAATTTACCTATTCTGGCTATTGCATATGAATGGAATCATACACGTAACCTTTTGTGTCTGGCTTCTTTAACATAACGTAAGGTTTTCGAGGTTCATGTCCTTTGCAGCAAGCATCAGTACTTTATTCCTTTATTGGCTGTATAGTATTTGATTGTATGGATATACCACAATTTGTTCATCCATTCATGAGCTAATGGACACGGGTTGTTTCCATCTTTTGGTTCTTTTGAACAGAGGTATTATGAACATGCATGTACATGTGTTAATTTGGATACAAGTTTTCAATTTTTTTCAGTATATATCTAGGAGTAGAATTTCTGGGTCATATGGTAATTCTATATACAACTTTTGGAAAGACCAACAAAAATTTTTTTTTTTTTAACGACACAATGTATGAGAATTCCTATTACTCCAGATCCTCAGCAACACTTGTTCTTTTTTGGTTTTGTCTTTTTAAAATTATACCCACCCTAGTGGGTGTGAAGTGATATATCATGTTGTGGTTTTGATTTGCATTTCCCTTGTGACTAACAGTGTTGAAAATCTTTCTATGTGCTTCTTGGCTACTTGTGTATCTTCTTCAGAGAAATGTCTGTTCAAGCCCTTAGCCCATTTTTAAATAGGGTTGTTTGCCTTTTTGTTGAGTTGTGAGAGTTCTTTGTATATTTTGAATACTAAACTCTTCTCAGATATATGATTGGCAAACATTTTCTACCACTCTTTAGGTTATCTTTTCACTTGCTTGATAATGTCTTCTGATGCATGCAGTTTTGTTTTGTTTTGGTTTTTTTTTTGCATGCAGCTTTTAATTTTAATGAATTCCAATTTATTTTTTTTTCTCTTGTTGTTCATGCTTTTAAAGTGTCATTTCTAAGAATCCATTGCTAAATCCAAGGTTATGATGATTTACTCCTAAGACTTTTATAATTTTACCTGTTAACGTTTAGATCATTGATCCAATTTGAGTTAAATTTTGTAGTTGGTTGTAAGATAGGGGTCCAACTTCATTATTTTACATATGGATTTCCAGTTGCCCCAGCACCACTTGTTGAAAAGACTACTTTTTTCCCTATTGAATGGTCTTGGCATCTTTGTTGAAAATCAGTTGTTAATAGATGTATGGGTTTATTTTCTGGATTCTCAGTTCTATTCCATTGGTCTACATGTTTACTATTATGCCAGAGAATTCACCTACCTTTGTAGTAAGTTTCAAAATCAGAAAATGGGAGTCCTCCAACTTTGTTCTTCTTTTTCAATATCATTTTGGATATTCAGGGCCAATTGAAATTCCTTATCAATATGAGGATGAGCTTTTCCATTTCTGCAAAAAATGCCATAAGGAGTTTGATATGGACTCCTTTGGATCTGTAAATGACTTCTGGGAGTATTGAGATCTGCTGAATATTTGTGTTTCTCCAAAATTCAAAGGTTAAAACCTAATCTCTAATGTGATGGTATTTGGAGGTGGGGCCCTTGGGAAGTGATTAGGTCTGAGGGCAGAGCCCTCATGAATGGAATTAGTGCCTTTATAAAAGAGGCTCCAGAGAGCATGCCACATTATTATTCAATGAAAGTGGTAACTGCTAAATGTGTGATTCAACTCATATATAACAGGAAAATAGGACCAGAGGTTAAAGAATGAAAGAATAAAACTCTTATCCTGGGTCCATGCTCAAAATTTGAGTAATTTTGGTGAAGTAATACTCTTTGTGCTTTAGTTTTTTAATTTTTAAAAGAAGAGTTTGGAATAAATACCTGAGACTCTTCCATTACCCAAATTCATGATCCTATTATGTTTTCCAAAATTTAGCTACTGATTTAAATAAAGACACTCATTCAGGTTCATGAGGACAACGTAATATTTCTTTGGAATTTCAGTTTATTTTCACTAAAATAGCTGTTGGCTCCTGGTACAGCTTAGTGTACTCTTTCTACTTGCTGAATCTATTTCTTTTTAATTCACACAGTTAAATTTAATATGGTTGTTGACATAATTGAGAGATTTTTCATTTCATATTTCTCTGCTACTGGCCATCACTTTCTGTTTCCCTATCAATTTATTATGCTTAATTTAATAGTATTTAAATCTCCACAGCATTTGGCAGCCTTTCTAATTCACTCTAAATTCTAGGAAAATCGAGGAGAGGATGCATCAACACATCAGTAACTAACAAGAATCATCTCTTTGCTTTTTAACCAATTTCTATTTAATTTTCTATTACATAGTTTCTTTTTTTTTTCTTTTGTGAGTGTGGCTCTATTTTAGTGCAAAATGTATAGGAAATCAATCAAAAATAATAATTACATATAACACTCATATTTCACACTCTATTTTCTATTACTCTGAAAGCATGTTACTTCATGTACATTTGGTAGAATTTACATGGTGAAGAGAAGGAATTTAAAAAGAGGTTAGATGTTCTGATCTCCTAGAGTAGATGTTTCTTAATATCGCATCCTGATCCTATCTGTCCCAGATTGGGTGCTGTCTGAAAATAAAAATTCTGAATTAGTAGGCATGTGACTTGGGAACTAGAAATGTATCTATTTTAAAACAAATAGCTAGGTGACTTCTTTGTGCTCTAAGACTTGGAAAACCACCAGTTAACATCAACGTTCTCAAAATATTTTATAATACCCTTTGTGATAACTGTCATGACTTCAGGTTGGTTCTCATTTGGCATTACTGAAGTTTGTGTGTGTGCGTGTGTGTGTGTGTATGTGTGTGTAACTTTAGGGAGGATGATGATTGGGGTAAATATCATCTGTTAATGGTAATTTTTAATTATTTATTTTCAAGGATGTTTTATACACTTTAGAGTGAATTTAAATAAATATCACAAATGAAATTTATTTTCCAATCTGCTACACCAGTGCTTGAAAATCTGGTTCTCTTTGCACTGGAGGCATGTTGGTGGCTGTTTTAGTGGCATGTCCTTGACAGTGTGGAGGACAAGCAGTGAAATGTGAGAGGTCTGCCATGCCAGGGTGAGGCAGGTTTAGGGGAGCAGTAACGTATGGAGAAATAATTAGCTGGCTGAGTCTGTATTACAAGACTAATTTTACCTTTAGCCAGTTGAAATTAATTATCCTACCTTAAGCCAGATAGAATTAATTCAGTTTCTCCCAAAGAAACTGTGTATTTGGCATGATTGGGGGCTGGGGTGTAGCTGGAGTATTTTTTACCCGTATTAACGAGCATCTTATAATTAGTACTATGTCCTTTGGCTCTATGTACAATACAGGAAAAAAGAAAAAAAATTCAGATCTACAAATTTTTAAAACCCAAATGTGTCCTTCTCTCCAGATAATTATCTGAGTTTTAATGTTTTCTAGTCTATATTTGAATGAGTCACTGCTTATTAGCCTAACCTGTACTGTATAAGAAATGTCCCTCTTAATATTTCTTCTTGTTAGATTTGTCTTATCTACTTTTTGCTTATTAGCAGGTAATCCATTTTAAGAAAGAAAACATCAATTTCAGTCTGCTTTTAGTTTTAATAGCTGTATAAGAAGTATAAATGAAGAATTATTTTTCAAAATGAGTTAAAAGGATTTTAAGGTTTTTTCCTGTAATGTAGGGAACACGAGCTTTCAAATGTTGTAATCCATCTCACTACTTATTTCACATGTTTGTAACATATAATTTACAAAGAATAAAAAGATAACATTAAGACATGATTTTATAAAAGGTTCAAATTATCTCATCCTATCTAGTGTAGGTATAAGAAATTTCATTTAAAGCCAGGTAGCACCTACTTTCATTAGTCTGTTGATTTAATCCACAAACATTTACTGAATTCTGTATCACTCAGAGTTCGGGTGTAGGGATCAGAAAATAGCTAAATAACAAAAGTGTACAATGCAAGGAATCAGATGATTTCAAAGGATCGGGGGAGCAGACTCTGCTTTAGATGTACAAGAAAGACTCCTGGTAGACCACCATGGAATGAGCCTAACTAGAGAATGGGTTCCCCCAGGAATTTATCAGGAGGACATGGGGCTCGGATGTCCCTGTTTCATCCATACCTCCATGATCACTCCACCTTAGCTACAAGCTGGGGGTAAGGAAGTCACCCATAGCATTGGGCCTGCTAGCTCTGTAACTTCTTGTTGACTCTCTTCCCACTGAAATCAGCTCTAAATCCAAGCCTCGCTTGAGAGCATCTCTTTTCCAGCATCTAAATCTTAATCTGAAACTCTAGCTACAAGAGACTCAGGAAAACACAAATGTTTAGCATTACAAAAGGGGGAACTAGAAGGAGTCTGGAAAAATGTTGATATAGTCAATCTATTGTATGTTTCAGACAGACACAGTGTAGATAGGGGATATAAGGGTGGCAAGACACACGCTATTACAGCTGTCCTCCTGAAAACTACAGTCAAATCAAATCATCAGCGTAGAGATCTACCATGGTGACTCTGTTAAATGCTGCATATTAGTAGATTCATGTCATTGCTTCTTCCTGGGAAATGATGATTCAGATTGCGATCAGAAAGATGGAAGGAAATAGTTACCTGGAAGAGTGATATAAGAGCATTCCACACCAAGTGAAGAAGGGCAAGAGCTCATTTGCTACTGGTGAAGTTTGTTTTTTAGGGGAAATTAAGTTCCTTGAAAACCACTAATTTTCTTTTCTTTTCTTTTCTTTCCTTTTCTTTTCTGAGATTATTTTAAGTGTCTCATGGCTTTGGGGAGAGATACTTGGAAGAAAGCTGAGGTTCTGAGACTCTGCAGTCTATGTCTACTGTCTCCCAAGTCCCTGGGCTGGTGATAGAATTTCAAGGAATGCTGGTGAGTCTAGGGAGGAGACTTGCTCAGCCAGAGTTCGTGTGCCGTGGAAATGGTAGGGCAAGCACAAAGAGAGGGTCATGGGATCTCCTAAATTAACCTCCTAACTAGCCCCCTGGAAGAATCTGGCAGTTATACTTAGTTGGTGCAGCTAAAGGAATTGTTATGTTATGATCTTTTCAAGTTGCTTTATCCTTAGATCCTGTTGTTCTCTGTCCAAATGTATCAGCACTGAAATTAAAGTACCTTTGTATATTGTTTTAGGGACTTCCTCCATGAATTCAGATTATTCTTGGTGTATGCTAATGACACAGTTTAGTTTCTTTAATTATCAAGCCTGTGTCAAATGGTTAGTTTCGACGTTTTCTGTTACCATCCTCAGCAAAATACTTGTTGATTACTTATTTACCTAAGAATGGCAATGTTTTGCTCTGAATCTTTATCTCTTTTTATTCCAAAAGCCGGAAGTACAAGCAGTGTTTGCCTCACCATAGAAATACAGAGTTATTTTTATTGGTATACAACCTGAAAATAAATCTCAAGTAGAAAATGGACAGGGTGACACTGTCACTCCTGACATAAGAATATGCCCACTCCTTTTGTTTGCCATATGCATACTATAGAAACACATATTACATTTTCCCCTCTTTATACACACAGACATGCAGAGCTACATATACACAAGACATTGTCACATATACATATGACGATGTGGTAGGCCAAATAGTGATAAATCCAATATAATAAAGACAAGTAAGAAGTTCCTAATTTTTTTTTTTTAGAATAATGACATGGTCACCTGAGATCAGAAGATATAAAATCTACACATAAATCTCTATTTTATCAAAGCAAAACTTAGAAAATTAAATACTTTTGGAGATTCAACACTCATTTTGTCTTCTAAAGCCTCGTGGATGGTTGTTGTTTACAGGCCCCTAACCTCTATTCACCTGGCTTCTACTTAACATGCATTGGTTTCCCTCTAGGTTCAACTCCATCCCCAAATTTCAGGCCCCATCTTGTGGGTAGGGCTGACACCCCCTCTACCTCTAGTTTGGGTAAGTGATTCATCTTTAGCTAATCAAAATATTTAAGTTTTCTGGGCACACACACTAGTATGGGCAAGTAACCATATCAGAGACAATTTAGTGTAATGATGCTTAGACTTTTCAGAGACACATTTTCTTGTCTGTTAAAATTAAACCTGAAAAAATATAGCTTTAGAGCTGTAAAAGCCATCTTCCCATCACATGGAGCCACCTGGAAAAGTGAGAGCAGAAGCCTCGAGAGGGACCTGACCAGGAGACACACTGAGCCTCTGCCTTCAACATGGCCTGGATTAAGATGCCCCTGGGATTATCAGTTATTTGTGTCAAGGAATTTTCTTCTTCATTTAAGAAAATTTGAAATGAGTTCCCAATAAATTCCAATAAATCAAAATTTATTTTCTAATAAATTAAAACCATTGCAGTATTAAAAGCAAATATATTCTTTATAATAAACAGTTTTTAAAGGAAAATAGAGTTTAAGTAGGTTAAAATAACTCTTCTATTTCAAGAGAAATCAGGGAATTAGGATATGCAAGTGGTATTTGGCTTCTAGCTATCAAGTATGTGTTATATATAAAAAGAAAAGGGAAAGGCATGATCACAATCACATACACAGGCGTGCTTAATAATACATGTGAAATATGGATAGATTTTTTTCATATGTGTGCTGGAGAAAACTACTCCCTGATGTAGTTTATATTTTTATATCTATTTGGAGAGGTGTATTCCATTATATAGATAATATTTTTATTACTTATAAATGGCATAACATTAAATAATTTCCCCAACTGCTAGTTACCAACACAATATATTTAAAGTGACAATGAAACTAGGTTATTCAGTATCTATGTAAATATCTGGACAGTAGTAGAGGGATTGAAAAACTTATATTGACCATATTCTTATGAGCAGAAATCTAGGCTTCTCTATGGCAAAACCTGAGAGAGATAAGTATAAATTTCTTACCTATGTTGAGCTGAAAAACATTGGCTTCCTCATAAACTCTACCAGGCATATTTCAGCAATTAAATTTGGACATTCAGAAGCAGCATTTCAGTGTCTGGAAAAACTATTCCTCTTGTTAAGGTAGTGATCATACTGGAATATGAGGAGATTTAACGTACAGAACTGTGTTTCCCTGAAAGTCTTTTTATTCTTCTAGGGGTACACAATGCGAAGTTGAACTCTGCTGCAAATTTAGAGCCAAACAAAATTTTCTCTTCCTATTTAAGTCCTGAATTCGTTATGGAAATCCTCTTAGTATTTGTAAATGTGAGGGTGAGGTAGTTATAGTTTCTCCAGTCAAAATTGTGTTGAGGTATTAGAGTTTATTCAGATGTGTGGTTCCAAGATTTGTGCAAAAATAACGTCAGTGCTTTTTGTGGTGAATTTTTCATGTGTTCTTGCATTCTTGTTTTATAACAAGGACTTAATTACCAAGATGCTATGCTATTTCAAAAGTGTAGTTGAATTTTGGCAAGAATCTGAATGATGCTGTATCCTGAGGGACCATATTATTAAACATAAAAAAAAAAAAAGCCACCAGGTCCTCTTGTAGGTACTGTGGGAAGACAAACAAACAGATAATAATAATAATGATAAAAGTCCCTGCCCCCGGGAATGCTGCATTATAGCATGTGATACAGATAACAGTGTACAATACATAATTCAGTGCATATTCTTTATGAGGAAGAGCCCCAACTTCATGAAGAGTAGCCAGAAGTAACAGGATTCCAAAGGAGATGACTGTATTCATTTTCTAGGATTGTCATAACAAATCATCACAAACCTGGTTGCTTAAACATCAGAAATTTATTCTCTCATAATTCTGGAGGCTAGAAGTTCAAAGTGGAAGTTTTAGCCAAGTAAGACCCATGTCAGACTTCTTTTTTTTTTTTTGACTGCTCCAAACTAATTTATTCAAAGAAAAATTTACAGAAATATATAAAATTTCAGACAAACTCCTGCTCTTCAAAAGACCATGATCTGATAATATTAAAACAAGTACTAGGAAGTTAGTATCAATGAAACCCTTCAGCAGTGTAACAAACAGAATTTTTACTTCAATCTAACTAGTTGCTCAAATTCAATTAATATAGACTAAGAATCCATTCGCCCTTGAAGAGGCTTCATAAAAGTATCAAAACACTAAATACACAAGTTAACCCAAATCCCAAATTATCTTTTTTTTTTTTTAACATCTTTATCGGGGTATAATTGCTTTACAATGGTGTGTTAGTTTCTGCTTTATAACAAAGTGAATCAGTTATACATACACATATGTTTCCATATCGCTTCCCTCTTGCATCTCCCTCCCTCCCACCCTCCCTATCCCACCCCTCCAGGCTGTCACAAAGCACAGAGCCAATATCCCTGTGCCATGCGGCTGCTTCCCACTAGCTATCTACCTTACATTTGTTAGTGTGTACATGTCCATGACTCTCTCTCGCCCTGTCACAGCTCACCCTTCCCCCTCCCCATAACCTCAAGTCCGTTCTCCAGTAGGTCTGTGTCTTTATTCCTGTCTTACCCCTAGGTTCTTCATGACATTTTTTTCTTCTTAAATTCCATATATATGTGTTAGCATACGGTATTTGTGTTTTTCTTTCTGACTTACTTCACTCTGTATGACAGACTCTAGGTCTATCCACCTCATTACAAATAGCTCAATTTCGTTTCTTTTTATGGCTGAGTAATATTCCATTGTATATATGTGCCACATCTTCTTTATCCATTCATCCGATGATGGGCACTTAGGTTGTTTCCATGACAGACTTCTGACCTCTAGAATTCTAAGATAATATATTTGCGTTGTTTAAACCTCTAAGTGCATTATAATTTGTTACAGCAACAATTGGGAACTACACCGTGCTACTACACTGCACTTGGATCTGATGTTCTGACAGGGGCTGGGATACATACTTACATCTCTGTATAAAATACTTCTGCAAACTATACAAAGTGTACATGATGCTAACATAATATACAGAAAACAGCTTCCACAAATTGAGCACAAAGTATGTACCATGCCTTGAGCTAGGTATGCTGCAAACATGGCATCATATAAAAGTTGCCGATAGGTATTTTTTTTTATCATGCCCCTTCTATAACTGAGAAACCTGACATCCTGTGAGGTTAAGTAACACAGCCAACAAATAGAGGAACCTGTATTCGAATGCAGGTTTCCACTGAATGATGAAAAAAAAATATTTGAGTCATGCAGCCTTCCTCTGAACTAGAATTTAAAGAGCTAGAAGCAACCTTAGTAACAAAATCACATTAAGCTTGCTGTCTTTATACCACCTGGAAAATAATATCACACATGAGTAGACACCAACACAGAGTACATGGCATCCTGGGACATGATTCGCCTGCATTTGCTGTGGGTGGATTCATAAAATGAATATATGGATCCCAGGGGAGTGCTTTTAATTTACTATGACAGGCGCTCATCAGCAAAACTTGCCGTTTGTACAGAGCTCTCATGAAGTGCTTGTTTTGTCCCACGTTTACTGCCGTAGGGCATCATAACCAACCAGGGAACTCTCCTATGAGTGAAATGATTGAACTTCCTAGTTTACTAAAATTAGTCTTATAACTTCTGATATAGTCTCTGCCCCTCTCTCCCTCCTTCCCTCCGACACTTAGCAGATCTATTTCTACTGACGCATGCCTCACCTCTTCCTTAATGCAGCAGATTTGGTTGGAAATATCAACAATATTACAACATCAAAACATGCTGGATCCACAGCATTTCAAATTGGAAAGAATATTTCCATGTGCAAGGAAGCAAGTAGATTCACTGACTCTTTATCTGCCAGGGCCCTCACTTTGGTCGCTGATGGTTTTTTTTTGGCGGGGGGGATATAGTTGCTTTACAATGTTGAAGTGAATCAGCTACACGTATACATACATCCCCTCTTTTTTGGATCTCCTTCCCATTTAGGTCACCACAGAGTCCCACTGACATTACCTGTTAGCTCATGCTGGGCTTCATCGACTTGTGAACTCTGGTCAAGCCCTGAAGAAATGAATTCTTCTCTTGACCCCGCCTTAGCCTAGCTGAGTTGTATCAACCTCTTACTTTCTGCCAGTAATTCTCAAGTTTTAGCGTATTTCCAGAAACACCCAGACGGCATGTTAAAACACAGATTACTAGTCTCCATCCCCAGGTTTGCTGATTGGGAAGGCCTGTGGTAGGGCTTGAGTATTTACATCTTTAACAAGCTCCCAGGTGATGCTTATGCTGCTGGTCTGAAGACCACACATTAAGAACCACTGCTACAGCTGAAGCACTCAGAAAGGAAGCATGGAAAAAGCAGGAAGAACAAATGTTCCCCCAAATGACAGTTCTCTGATCCTGCTACGGATAAGCACCCTGTTAAGTCCTCCCATCTTCCATGCATCCACAGCCTCTCCGAGAGAACAGTCTTGCAACCCGTTGGTTCTCAGCCCTAGCTTCGTATTAGACTCACTTGGGGGAAGTTATTAAGAAGTACTCAGATACCACTCCCCAGGTAGTCATGAAGTCAATCCGGCCTGTTGAGGTGATAGCATTTTTTTTAAAGCACCCCACTTCCACCAAGTGATTTTATGTGCAGCCAGGATGTAGACCCAAAAAGGGAGGCCTGAGTTTACAGACAGGCGTCCAGCAACCAGCCCTCCCATTCCTTTATCCTGGATGCACTTTCATGGTCTCCTCCCATCACAATGGCCCAAAGATTCAAGGTTTCCCTAAGCTGAGGTCCTCTTCACTTATTTCTTTACTCTCTACCTAGAGAGGCTCCTTTCCTAAAGGCTGACACAATGAATGACTTCAAAAGGAGACTCTGCCCCTCTGCTCGGTGCAAAGCTCATCTGAGAAGGTGTGAGCACATATCAGGTCAGACGTTGGGCCACAGCAGAAGAAAACCAGTGCACCACCAAGGTAGCCATTAGTAAAAGCTTATTGTGTGTGCACCAAAGAGACAGTTCACGAACCAGGAGCCCTCAAACCAAATATGGAAGGAGGCTCAGGGGTGTATTGAGATAAAGCAGCTTATATAGTGAGGAGGCAGTGACTGTTTATCCTTCACAGAAGTTGGTTATGATATTAGAGTTTGCTTAAATGATAGGGATTGGTTAGTGGTTACCTCGTATCAATTTTGGGAAACAGTTTAAGTTTTGGCTTATGGTTTCCAGACACATAAGCAAGAAAGGCCCCAGGTAATGCTAATCTGGCAAAATAATCTGCATTAAACTTGTTTGTGTGACTAAATTGGTTTTGTCTGCTCAGGGAATTTTCGAGGCTGGTCTCCATTTGTTTTGGGTTTTCACAATCACCACACCACGCCCAATCACCTTGGAAGGGACGGGAGGGAGGGAGTTGAAAAGAATCCAGGACGCGGCTCTCTCCGTTTTCGACCTCCCTCCAGCCCTCTTCTGAGGTGAGCTCCTCCAGACGCTATTTCTCTTCGGGATTACTTTTCTCTCCTAGTCGCACCCTCCACCGGGGGATGGGGGTGTCATCAAATCAGACAATGAAATGGAGCTCCAAATAGTCCATTTCCTGATTTCAGCTTCTCTTCACGATGTTGTTGACTACAAAGCCTCCTCCCTTACGTATTGTGAGTAACGTCTCTCTGTTCTTGTTTCATGAGTATCTACAATGTGTCAGTGCTTTCCCAGGCTGTGACATCAATTATTTCATCTTGTATTTATATTTGGTTACTAATGTTGCCAAAATTCGGCCTCTGTACACCAGTGCTGGATTAAATCTCGACAGAGTTTTGGGTGAAGTAGAAAGAAAGGGCTTTATTGCTTTGCCTGGCAAAGGGGGGCACAGCGGGCTCATGCCCTCAAGACTGTGTGTCCTGCCCTGGAGGGGGTCGTGAGAAGTCTTGTGTTCAAGGAGCGGGGCATGGTCAGCTCGTGGACATTGTTCTGACCGGTCGGTCGTGAGGTCATGGGGAGTCAGCATCATCAACCTTCTGGTTCCAACTGGTCTGGAGTCTATATGCTTGTGGGCAGCATGCAGTTAACATCTTCCACCTGGTGAGGGTTTCAGTATCTGCAAAACAGCTCAAAGGATGTGGTTCAGATTATTATCTATAGTCCTTGAGGAAGAACTAAAGGTCCTTGACTTTGTTTAATGGCTAAAGTATTATTTTGTCTTGCTTGATGGTTTTCCTTTCTTTCTGCATTTTCTCACTTCTCTAAGTTTATTCTTTGACTAAAATTTTTCTACAGACAAAAGGAAGGCAGAGGACATGGGTGAGGGGTCTGTTCAGGGAAGGCCTCATAGGGTCCTGCTTGGTTACACCAATTCAGATGAGCAGCGCTGATGTTTAAAAAGTGGCAGGAAGATGTCACTCTGAGCAAGTGTTTATTCGGAAGATCTCACACCGGTCTATAAATGTACCTACCGATGATCATTCCCCTACCACAAAGCCCACTGCCAAACGGTTAAACTGGGGAGCACCGTTACAGTGGACACACGTTTGTTCTAATAATTCAGTTATTTTGGTAGCACACTAGCTATACAAAAGCTATGAGACATATTTTAAAGACTGAATTAATAAAACACCAACGTCTTAACACATTGCTTTTTATGAACAAACTACTTAAAACTCAAATATTCTGATTGATGTTACATTTATAAATTAAGAGTTTCTTCTGATGGGAATAATAAATTAGCCAAATATTGTTAAAACTGGATGAAAAATGAGGGTGAAAAGAAAGAAAGCCAACGTGGACATATTATGGCTTTTGCTAACATTTCGTGAGAAATGTAGTGCAGGACTATTTTATTAGATTTTCTTAAATATTTACATTATAACAATAGTGGTAGTAATACAGATTATTTTTAAATATGTAAGGGCTAGAAAAGTTTCACACTCTAACCTAGAAAGGTAACTAGGAGAAAATGTAAAAATTTTTTTTCTGTTTAAATGTGGTCCCCAGATTTACAACTTTATATTAATCAGTGCTTCTGCCTATTAAAATGTCTATTATTTCTTTGCACCAGCAATAATGAATCAGATTATGAGATCAAATATGTATACTTATCAATAAACACACATTAGGGAAAAATAGATTTTAAACTCTTTATCTTTGACTTGCTCTTGGTATCTATCAATATAAATTAAAAAACAGTATAATATTCCAGGAGACAGGAGCTAATGAGAATATAATTCTGCTTTAGAACAACTACAATAGACATAGTTGTTCAATTGATTGAAAGTAAATGTCTGTTATTTTCACACACATTAAAAGTCATAAATACCTGAGCTACTGTGAAAATAGTTCCATAATGACAATGATTGCCCTCGTTTCCATGAGTAACTTTTGTTATTATTAAACCCCCTTATGTAATGAATATCTTCGTGGCACTACCTTCTTTCCATATCTACTTCAAGCTGCATTTCACTTTTGAAATGCTTTTTCCTTCCGAGGTTTATTCAAGTTTGATTTGTGTTCATCATTCTTTATGGAGTATATTTATAATTAAAGTGCAGTATGGATACCTGTTTCTAAATTAAAAATTTCAACTTATTATCTGAAGCAAAATTTGGAAGATCAAGAATAAATGCATCAAGAAAACACTAAATTTTAAGTCATTCTTTAAGATTTTTACAGGTCAAACAATATTCTCCTGCCAACGGCTTATACGAAGTTCAGACAATAAACAAGCCAAAGATTAGAGTTTGTTTGAAACTTCATGTGTTTCTACTACCTGGAAATACTTGAGTCTAAAATAAATGGAGTCAGCATATAGAATGGGAAAGCAGTGAGGTGCACAAGAAAGTGTGGACATCAGAATCAGACATGCATTTGTTCCGAAATCTATCATTGGATAGGTTTTTAAACCTCATCAAGTCTTAGATTCCTGATTAAAAATCCTCATAGAAATATTGTGAACATTAAATAAGATTATGTCTATTACACCCTGTTAATGCTTGACACATGAACGTTGTTTCATTCAGTTATGTAAGCATGTATTCATTTATTCCATAGCGTGAGCACCTATAATGCAAGACCACTCTGGCAGGCATGAAAGGCCCTGTGTTAATAAGAAACTTAGCTTCTGCTAATAGCATTTATTTGTTAATGCTCAATGGTTTTTTACCTCCCCTATTCCCTCTCCTCATGTAAGTGGTCTATTTTATCTAGTACATGATATATTGAATCGAAATTTTCCTAACTGAGAAGTGGCCTCATAGCTGTCGAAATGACAAGAGGTTTGTAGTTCTAAATTTCTATAATTACACATGATATGAAATCAATAGTAAATACAGTTAGTCCATCGGTTAGAGTTTCTTTTTTTTTTTAAAGTCAAATAATTATAAATATTTTCCCTTCCTCTGGGGATACAATAGTGACCAAGACAGAAAATGCCCTAATGGTTTGTAAAGGCTGCTAGACAAGCAGGGTCTTATATAATTGCAGATAATTTAAGGATTAGAAGTATGTCATCAAGAACAGGACATGCGATGGATTTTTCTTAGGGAATGGGAGAGGGGAACCAAGGCAGTCACCAGATCTCTCTCAGGTGTGTTTAGTTTGGAGCACTACAGACATCTCATTTGCAGGCAATAAGTGGGCAGTTAGGTAATGTTAACAAACTCAAACTTGGGACGCTGTTGAATTCTGATTTCTCCACCTGCTAACTGTGTGACCTGAGCACCTCTTTGATCTGAGACTGTTTTCTCATTTATAAAGTGGTGGTGATAATAAACATTTACCTTAAAGAGCATGCGTGAGTATTAAATAAGATACTTCAGAGAGCTTATCCTCATGGTCAGAGCAGAATAAGGGCTCAAAACATTTCAGTTATGAAGTTACGATTGTATTATACGGGCTTAGATATCAGAGGTGCTACCTGGATTATAAGTATGAATTTCAGAATTTTGGACTCACAGGTGATGATTGAGTCTGTTGGGATGATGAAAAGGTTAATAACTGTCAGTGGAGGAAGCAAAACTAAGACACTGGTATTGATCCCATAGAAATCATATATGATAAGTAGTTAGAGAAGGTGGCGTTGGCCAAGTAGGCTGTGAAAGAGCATCAGAAGAAGGAAAAGTTGAAGGTGGTGTTGCTTGAAAAACACTGACTCCAGGAAAAGGAAGCGGTCACCTCTGTCAAGTGCTGCTGAGAGCACACAGGGACTAAATGACATCCTTTGCATTTAGGACATGGGAGTCCATGGTGATCTTGGTCAGAGCTTTTCAGAGATGTAATGGGGCAGAAGCCATTGGAATGGAATAGGAATAGATTGGAGTGAAAGGGGAAGAAATGGAAGAAGCTACTATAGACCACTATTTTAAGTTGTCTGATTGTGAAATTTTTGAAAAAGAGAAATAGAATAATAATTATATTAGGTAGTGGAGTAATTTTTCTTTTATTAGAGACATGAGCCTTTTTATTGCTGGTGAGTGGAGAGGGAGGGTTTGAAATTATGAGGCAGAAAGGAGATAACCAGTAATTAAAATTTTCTGAACATAGATGGATGCATTGGCTACAATGGGATGCTGTCACCTCTTTTATTTTGGTAAATCGGGAGGAAGACCAGATGTATGCTGATGCAGGGACCTTTTTCTGTCAAGAGTATGACTGATGCCTTTTTGGGCAGGTGGAATAGAGGGGAACAACACTTATTGTAGGTCAAGAAAGTAGTTGAAATGATGGCTCTTGGTACCTAAGCTTAATAATGTAAGTGGTGGAGAAATTACAGGGTGATGGGCTGGAGGTCATGATGAAATGGCAGAATAGGTGTGTGCTCAGGTGGTGGTGATGAGAGCAATAAAGCAGATCAGCTAGAAGATTAGGAATTGGTGCTCAATGAGTTGTTTAGGAGTTTAATCAAATGTATTGTAAATCATCACAAGTAAAGATGGGTATGTTTAAAGTTATGTATTTTTCAAACCTATAAAGGACATTGAAAACTCGATGTCAGTTATATTGGATTGGAGCAGAAGTCTTAATTTGAGCAGAAAACATGGCCTACCAGAGGGCTTTTCTCTCTCAGAAATTCCACACAGCAGGGGTATCAAAGCTAGTAAAGCCTTGATTTCACCCTTCAGTGTCTCATAAGACTAAAAACTTCAATTTTGACCAAATGGATAGAAAGGCTGTGTAAAGCGTTTTCTACCCGAAATGGAACCATTTAACCTGCTAAGTTTTCCACTTTATAAAAGCTTTGGTTTTCCATCAGACTGCCTTTGCATTGGCCTTACTGAGGCAAGCATGTGGCTTTTATGGAAGCCCCTGCTGGTGGACTCTACAAAGCTTCAGTTCCTGCCTCAGCAAGGCAGAAACACCAGGAGACCTGAGTATTTTAAGCATTAAAAACAGTGCAAAATTTAAGTTGGTATTTCAACTTAAATTCTTCTTTCTGTCTTGTTTGAAATTTTCTGGGAGTTAATGGGTCAAGTACATCGACTTAATTTGATTTTAAATTTCTAACCATGAACCATCTCAGTAGTTTCTAAATATTTCAGAGAATGAGTTTCTGATAATTCGATAAAACTTTCTTGGGTCCTACCTTTCTTAGGTCAAGTAGGGATGGAGTGTATGGGCACAAAGTGAAGAAATTTTGTGTGTGTATAGTATAACTAGAATCACCAAATCTACCTGGTCTTTAATATTTTGTGACAAAATGTATTACTATAGTTGCACACAATTCTGAAAATCAAGAGAGTAATTGTGTTGCCTGCTATGCCAGCATTAGTGTTTTACTTGTTTGGTTTATGGTTTTCATTTTGCTCCTCTTTAATTTCTCTAACATCAGAAGTTTCCTAGGACTGAATTGTGATAACCACACTGACCTTGCTGGAAAGATCTACAAGTAAACATAGGGCAATGCAAGCCATAAAGGACCCAGATATTTTGATTCATATTTACATGACATTTAAGTATGCAAGACGTAGATTCATATTTTTACAGGCTGTTTTTATTACAGGTGTTCTCAAGACACTAATAAAGGCAAATCTCACTGACTGACTGCCCTAATAGTGACTGTTACCGATTTATCATATACTAAACTATTCCGAGGAAAATAATTCAGTGAGTGCCACTGTTGTAGAAGGGTGATGATGAGTGACATGCAGTCAGGTCTGCTGTGTCTCTGTGCTGACTGGATCCTGTGGAAGGTCACCTGGAACAGAGTGAAGGGGCTGAAACTAAGAATGTGCCACGTTCCTCAAATCATGGGCTCTGGGCTTCTGCTCTGTGTCTGCTGGGGAATAACTTTTATAATCTATTGGAAAGCAGCATGTCAGCTACCCGCCCATAACTGTCAAATTGTATAAATATAAGGGTCAAAATATTTTAGTAGTGACTAAGTGATTTCCTTTGAAAATTGTCAGAAAGCGGCATTTTGATGGTTAACTTACCTTTCCATATCCCCAAAATGGCTCTTTGGTTACATTTAGGTATACTGTATTAGTAAAGCCTAGTTAAAAAGTGAATATTGATTATGTACAATGTTAAGATATCTATAGAAAACACAAATCACTGTAGCAATTGTATGCACGCATACACACAGACTTTTTTCTCAAACGTGATGTATTTGAAAAGCCTATTTTATTTCACCTGCTAGAGCACCCTCCAATTACTCTGATTTTGCTTCACATCACACATCTCACTTAGAAGCATGATCAATCACTTTAGTTTTTTACATTCCGATAGTTCAGACATCTACAATTTAAGGTAGGTTTTACAATTTGTTTTTGAGATTATCAGTTTTCTTGGTCATAATGCAAATTCTTGGTAGAGATTTTTCTTACACTTATTCTAATCTGACACCACTTTTTTATACTTGGGAAATCAAAGGATCACTTTTTATTCAATAAATTTAGTCCCTTAAGTGACACATGCTATTAAGCTGAATGTTTTTTTTTCACACTCATGAAGCCATAATAGATGAGTTGGGAAATCTGCCACCCCTCTCTTCCAATTAAAAAAAATGACATAAATTATCATTAGTTGATAGAATTTCAGCTGAACCTTCAGTTGCCTGTATATTTAAAAAATTAAAATGATTGGAAGAAAATAACAGAAATTTAACTGTCAAAGTAATAAGAATTAGAATATTTCATTACCTAATTAAATATATCAGAGGACAATTTGTATTCAGGAAGCATTCACTGTGCTTATATCATACAATTTAATTTAAATTTTTAAAATAATAAGTTATCTTGCATTTATGTACTCTACATGTTGCATTTATTTTATATTCCAGAACTAATGTAAATGTGAACTTAAAGGATTCTAAGTTTATTTCATTTTGATAAGCTTCTATATTTTTGTGGAAACACAAAAGGGAACTATTTGGACTGCAGAATGTTTTTACTACTATGTTTACTATGTGTTTAAAGTGAGAAATATTGGGTTTGGGGATATTCTAAGAAATGATGATTAGTTTTCTATAGAGACAGCTCTGAGGGCAGTGCGATTAGATTACTGGGTTGTAATTAGGCCCTTCATTGCCCCACCCTCTACCCCAACCCACCTTCTCCTTATGTTTGTTTTGAAGGGAGTTCTGTGTTTGAAGGGATAAACTAGCAGCCTGATCACATTGTGGTCAGACTTTATCTTTTAAAGGGAAATATGATCTGTAAGTCTCTACTGTCTAGAGAAATTATTTTGTGTTTTGTGTATAGGCACTTTACAGTTGGTTGTTTTTGGCCAACTGTTGGATTGAATAGCTAAACAGGCAAGGAATATTATTGCATTTTATATAAATACATTTTAAAGACACTTGTACTAGCCTACTTAGGATAGCCTAAACTGCTATAACATATGGGCCTAAAAAGTATAATGCCTCAACATACTGGAATGTATTTCATGCTCATATAGCCATCTAACTTGGACCCTGACACCTTCCATTTTGTGGTTTCATGATCCCCTAAGGTATGCATTCTCAACATGGTGAAAATTGTTTTTCGGGGGGTGAGGATGAAATATTTTAGATATTACAATAGTTTGTGGCCTTCTAAAGAGACACAGTATGTTAACAGATATACAATATGTCCATAGTATTAAAATTTCATGAGGAGGGAGGATTAAGGAAAAAAGATGTCTGAAGAGCCTCCTTGGGGAAAGTAATAATGGGAAGGGGTGTTTGACAAACAGTCTGCTGGGGCTTTGCTCTTGTTTGCTTGGGTTTTGTTTTGTTTTTCCCCACCTGATAGAAGATAGTAGAGAGCAGAAGAGTATGTGTAGAAGGGCTTTATGACCAAGCATGCAAGTGGCCTGGAACACTCCCAGCTGTAACCACTGGCTAGAATGGAGTGACTGTAGCTAACTGCAAGGGAAGCTAGGAAACATAGTCTGGCTGTGTGTCCAGGACAAGACAAAAACAGATTTTGGCGAGTAGCTAGTGGTCATTAAATTCCAACTCATCGACACATACCTATCACAGGGTGGATGTTCAGTGAATGTTTCCTGAACTGTTTGCTGAGCTGACGTACACATCTCTGTCAGCTTCTCTCAGATTCCAGCTCTGTAGATCTTGTCAATGGGTTTTTGACCAACTATGGATAATTGAGCCCATTTTACCTTTTTTTGGGTTCTTTCTTACTCAGTGTTGACACTACATAATCTATTAGTATTTCTGTGAGTTTAGTCCAGGTTTTTGCTGTGTCTCTTATTTTTGAATGATATTATTTTGATATTTAAATATGAATTTATCTTATATAAAGTGCCTCTTATTGCTAATCTAGAAACATCTTATTCTTTCTTAAAAATACTTTTTGAACAATTCATTGTGTAGATATAGGGTAAACCATTTTGAATGCAGAAGCAGTCCTTTTCTTTACAATAACCAGATGATAAAAATTTCTATACCACGTTGTAGTTGTAGATTGCTTATATTGGAGAGGATTGTAGATAAAGACACCTATATGCCTTAAACTGCAAACTGGAGCATACGATTACTTCCAGCATATTCCTTGGATTAATATTTCTTTCTCCTTTATTCCATTTTATGTAACAATCTTCTGAAAAAAAAATTGAGACAAATTCTATCCATTTCAAAAAAAAATGTTTAGCTCAGGATTAGATTTGAGGTAATGGGGTTTGGGGAGAAAAATAAATAACACTGTTATGAGAAGCAAGAAACCTTGGTTCTAGACCTGCCTTCACCATGAAACATACAGATCATTAAATCACTCTGTGTCTTAATTTCCTCAAGTAAATGGAGGGCCTTCCTCAGGTGAACTGTATAATCTCTTCTGCTTTATAGACAGGTGATACAGAAAGGCCCCTCTCTTTCTGAATCTCCTTTCTTCTCTTGGATGATAACACAAATAAATTTAATGCCCGCTAGGCATCTTGAGAGCACACACTTCGTCTTATTTGTTCAGCTAGGTATTCATTTCAGTAGTTGCAGCCGAAAATGTAGGGCACATTCTTTTTTATTTTGTATTTCTGCCAGTGTATATGTTGAGTGACTACAATTTCCTCAGCTCTATATTAAGAACTTAAAAAATATTATTTACTCCTCACAAAATCTTATGAAGAGGTTGTTCTCTGAGCATCATAATATTACAAAGGAGAAAAGTGAGGAGGTGGCAGGAAGACCCAAAGCTTGTGAGGGGAGAGCGAGGTTTGGATCCAGAGCTGGGTGACTGCAAAGGCCACTCCACACAGAACTCTGAAGTGCTCCTCCATAACCTTTCCATAATCATTTAAAGGAAACTCTCATGTTTCTTTTTGCTAATTTGTTCCCAATTTAAAGTTGAATTTTAAGGAGATAAATTCATTTTTACCCAGGGTTTTTGGAAACCAAATATTCTTAATTTTAAACATAATAATGTATACTGTATACTTTTTATTTTTTAAGAAATTTCTAGATCTCTTAATATTTTAACTGGTAACATTTGACTTTCTTGGGAAAGTAGATAATTTTGAATGGGGTATGTAGCCAAATCCACAGGGCCTTAAGGTTGGGGCAGTCATTCATGAATCTGAAATGTGTCCTCATCCTTTTTTTTTTTAAACATTTCCTTTTCAACAGATTAAAACTGTAAAGAAATTAACCCAGGGCACTCAACATGCAGACTCTTAATATTCTATGATTAAGTGGCAATGTTGGATAATTCACTCCATTAGTGTACATAAACCCATGAGTAATAATGAATCATTTGAACATTTGGGCATGCCAATTCTGATGTCTACTTTTGCCTACCACAAAATGTATCTATTCAGTGATTATATTGATAACATTATCTGTGACATAATCTGATAAATTTGGTTTCTGTTTTTTCCAGGTCAAAGTTCAAACACCATTTTTTCAATATTCTATCTTTTAGATATTATGATCTTTCTGGAGAATAAAGAAATAAAGGTTAGATGATACTAAGTAAGGGGATTTAGAAATATTGAAAAAAGTGAAAAGAATTCTGCAAAGAGTAATAATGTTTTCTTAAATACCTTTAATCGTGATTTATTAAATATCTGCTTGGCATATAAAATATGTAGTTTTAGATATTAAGCCTTTATTATCATAAATATTTTCCCTTGAAATATGTTTGTGAAATGCTTGAATTTTCAAATGTATTGCAAGTAAAGCAGAGAACAATATTTGTCATACTTGTTTCTTTTCTCTCTTTTCTGTCTTTTTTTTAATCGGCCAAAAGTATCCACAGATGAGTCTATCTTTCTGCACAGGCTGTTTCTTTGCATTGATGAATCACACTGCACACAGGGAAAGTCATCTTATAGGAGCTAACATTACAGTATTTCATGGTCCATTACAGGAAATGCTTACTAACTCTTTGTTTATATATAAATTTGCTCTGGAAAATCTCAAAAGAAGCTTGTGATATACAAGTTAATGAATTCTCATTAGGAGTTGATCATTCCTCATTACATAAGAATTACATTAGATAAGAATTACATTACATAAGAATTATCTTTGCTTTTATAAACTTGGAGGAAAGCTTCATTTAAGTATTTGAAAAGGATATGCACAGAACTTTATAATGACAAAAATATATATAAGGGACTTAAAAAATAGAAGGCTGGAATCAAAGTACACAATTTAATTTTATTACACTTATTATAAATTGGGAAATTTCTTTGGCATATAGTAGGTAATGAAGTATTAATACCTTTACAGAAAATAGAAAGCACACGTGACTGAATCAACAGGAGTAAACTAGAGGTCAGTATATTTCCCCAGGATGAACCTTATTTTTAAGGGATTAATGATTCACCCAGGTTGGATCAACTACTAAAAAAGTCAGAACTCCTGACAAGAGAGCATTATAATCATATTAAATTTAACAAGAAAATTCTGAAACTTGGAGGAAATATCTGTTGCATCAAATTGTAGCATAAGTCACAGTGGCCTATACTTAGCATTGACTTTATGCATATTTATATATAATTTTTAATATAAAAAAATAGACATGGGTCTATTAACTAACCTCTATTTAGGAAAGCATATGACATTTAAAGCCAGTGGTAGAGAGGTGAGCAAAACAAGGAAATTCATTTATAACCATGGTGAGCCAAAGAGTCAACTCAGAAATTTTAAGTCATTGTTTTTAATTTTAAGTCAAATAATTAAAAATTCTTTTGGCAGGTAAATCATGGCATAATATTTAGTAAGTAATTAAATTAGAATTTATCTTATTAAAGATGTGAACCAAAGGTTAAATAGAGTACGTGGTAAAAGCTAAATCCAAATTCATTTTTTCCAAACATTTCTGTATAGTAAAGTATGACAAATAATGTGTAAAATGTATGTGTTACCTCTAATGCAGTCAGTTCTGCTTCTACTGCTTGTTTCTTGCATGATTCCCAAGGTAGCAAAACTCCTTGGTACCCATAGTACTTGACAGTGAATGAGGACCTGTTGGATATTTCAGAAATCACTTTTTTTTTTTTTTTTTGCGGTACGCGGGCCTCTCACTGTTGTGGCCTCTCCCGTTGCGGAGCACAGGCTCCGGACGTGCAGGCTCAGCGGCCATAGCTCACTGGCCCAGCCGTTCCGCGGCATGTGGGATCTTCCCGGACCAGGGCACGAACCCGTGTCCGCTGCATCGGCAGGTGGACTCTCAACCACTGAGCCACCAGGGAAGCCCAGAAGTCACTCTTTTGAGTTAGTTTTAATTTAGATAGATGCTCACTATTGACATATTTACTTGTTGATTACTCAGTAGAAAGCATAAATATTGGGTTGGCCAAAATGTGCTTTTGGTTTGTAAGTAAAAGTAAAAGACACATTTTTCTTTTCTTTTTTTAAACATCTTTATTGAAGTATAATTGCTTTACAATGGTGTGTTAGTTTCTGCTTTATAACAAACTGAATCAGCTATACATATACATATATTCCCAAATCTCTTCCCTCTTGCGTCTCCCTCCCTCCCACCCTCCCTATCCCACCCCTCTAGGTGGTAACAAAGCACTGAGCTGGTCTCCCTGTGCTATGCGGCTGCTTCCTACAAAATATTTGACATTTGGTAGAGTATATATGTCCATGCCACTCTCTCACTTTGTCCCAGCTTACCTTTCCCCTTCACTGTATCCTCAAGTCCATACTTTAGTAGGTCTGCGTCTTTATTCCTGTCTTGCCCCTAGGTTTTTCATGACCATTTTTTTTTCTTTTTTTTTTAGATTCCATATATATGTGCTGGCATACGGTGTTTGTTTTTCTCTTTCTAAATTACTTCACTCTGTATGACAGACTCTAGGTCCATCCACTTCACTACAAATAACTCAATTTCGTTTCTTTTTATGGCTGAGTAATATTCCATTGTATATATGTGCCACATCTTCTTTATCATCCATCATATGGTAGTTCTATTTGTAGTTTTTTTTTTCTTCTTTTTTTAACATCTTTATTGGGGTATAATTGCTTTACAATGTTGTGTTAGTTTCTGCTTTATAACAAAGTGAATCAGTTATACATATACATATATTCCCATATGTCTTCCCTCTTACGTCTCCCTCCCTCCCACCCTCCCTATCCCACCCCTCCAGGCTGTCACAAAGCACCGAGCCAATATCCCTGTGCCATGCGGCTGCTTCCCACTAGCTATCTACTTCACGTTTGTTAGTGTGTACATGTCCATGACTCTCTCTTGCCCTGTCACAGCTCACCCTTCCCCCTCCCCATATCCTCAAGTCTGTTCTCCAGTAGGTCTGCGTCTTTATTCCTGTCTTACCCCTAGGTTCTTCATGACTTTTTTTTTTCTTAAATTCCATATATATGAGTTAGCATACGGTATTTGTGTTTTTCTTTCTGACTTACTTCACTCTGTATGACAGACTCTAGGTCTATCCACCTCATTACAAATAGCTCAATTTCGTTTCTTTTTATGGCTGAGTAATATTCCATTGTATATATGTGCCACATCTTCTTTATCCATTCATCCGATGATGGGCACTTAGGTTGTTTCCATCTCCGGGCTATTGTAAATAGAGCTGCAATGAACATTTTGGTACATGACTGTTTTTGAATTTTCGTTTTCTCAGGGTATATGCCCAGTAGTGGGATTGCTGGGTCATATGGTAGTTCTATTTGTAGTTTTTTAAGGAACCTCCATATTGTTCTCCATAGTGGCTGAACCAACTCACATTCCCACAGTCAGTGCAAGAGTGTTCCCTTTTCTCCACACCCTCTCCAGCATTTATTGTTTCTAGATTTTTTGATGATAGCCATTCTGACTGGTGTGAGATGATACCTCATTGTAGTTTTGATTTGCATTTCTCTAATGATTAATGATGTTGAGCATTCTTTCATATGTTGTTGGCAGTCTGTATATCTTCTTTGGAGAAATGTCTATTTAGGTCTTCTGGCCATTTTTGGATTGGGTTGTTTTTTTTTTTGAAATTGAGCTGCATGTGTTGCTTGTATGTTTTGGAGATTAATCCTTTGTCAGTTGCTTCATTTGCAAATATTTTCTCCCATTCTGAGGGTTGTCTTTTCGTCTTGTTTTTGGTTTCCTCTGCTTTGCAAAAGCTTTTATTAGGTCCCATTTGTTTATTTTTGTTTTTATTTCCATTTCTCTAGGAGGTGGGTCAAAAAGGATCTTGCTGTGATTTATGTCTTAAGAGGGTTCTGCCTATGTTTTTCTGTAAGAGTTTGACAGTGTCTGACCTTACATATAGGTCTTTCATCCATTTTGAGTTTATTTTTGTTTCCGGTGTTAGGGAGTGTTCTAATTTCATTCTTTTACATGTAGCTGTCCAGTTTTCCCAGCACCACTTATTGAAGAGGCTGTCTTTTCTCTATTGTATATTCTTGCCTCCTTTATCAAAGATAAGGTGACCATATGTGTGTGGGTTTATCTCTGGGCTTTCTATCCTGTTCCACTGATCTATCTTTCTGTATTTGTGCCAGTACCATACTGTCTTGATTACTGTAGGTTTGTAGTATAGTCTGAAGTCAGGGAGCCTGATTCCCCCAGCTCCGTTTTTCTTTCTCAAGATCGCTTTGGCTATTCGGGGTCTTTTGTGTTTCCCTACAAATTGTGAAATTTTTTGTTCTAGTTTTGTGAAAAATGCACGTGATAATTTGATAGGGATTGCATTGAATCTGTAGATTGCTTTGGGTAGTAGAGTCATTTTCACAATGTTGATTCTTCCAATGCAAGAACATGGTATATCTCTCCATCTATTTGTATCATCTTTAATTTCTTTCATTAGTGTCTTAAATTTTCTGCATACAAGGCTTTAGTCTCCTTAGATAGGTTTATTCCTAGGTATTTTATTCTTTTTATTGCAATGGTAAATGGGAGTGTTTCCTTAATTTCACTTTCAGATTTTTCATCATTACTATATAGGAATGCAAGAGATTTCTGTGCATTAATTTTGTATCCTGCTACTTTACCAAATTCATTGATTGGCTCTGCTAGTTTTCTGGTAGTGTCTTTAGGATTCTCTATGTATAGTATCATGTCATCTGCAAACAGTTACACCTTTACTTCTTCTTTTCCAATTTGGATTCCTTTTATTTCTTTTTCTTCTGATTGCTGTTGCTAAACCTTCCAAAACTATGTTGAATAATAGTGGTGAGAATGGGCAACCTTATCTTGTTCCTTATCTTAGTGGAAATGGTTTCAATTTTTCACTATTGAGGACAGTGTTGGCTGTGGGTTTGTCATATGTGGCCTTTATTATATTGAGGTAATTTCCCTCTGTGCCTACTTTCTGGATGGCTTTATCATAAATGGGTGTTGAATTTTGTCAAAAGCTTTCTCTGCATCTATTGAAATGATCATATGGTTTTTCTCCTTCAGTTTGTTAGTATGGTGTATCACATTTATTGATTTGCGTATATTGAAGAATCCTTGCATTCCTGGGATAAACCCCAGTTGATCGTGGTATATGATCCTTTTAATGTGCTGTTGGATTCTGTTTGCTAGTATTTTGTTGAGGATTTTTGCCTCTACGTTCTTCAGTGATATTGGCCTGTAGTTTTCTTTCTTTGTGACAACTTTGCCTGGTTTTGGTGTTAGGGTGGTAGTGGCTTTGTAGAATGAGTTGGGGAGTGTTCCTCTCTCTACTATATTTTGGAAGAGTTTGAGAAGTATAGGTGTTAGCTCTTCCCTAAATGTTCGATAGAATTCTTTTGTGAAGCCACCTGGTCCTGGGCTTTTGTTTGTTGGAAGATTTTAAATCACAGTTTCATTACTTGTGATTGGTCTGTTCATGTTTTCTATTTCTTCCTGGTTCAGTCTCCAAAGGTTACACCTTTCTAAGAATTTATCCATTTCTTCCAGGTTGTCCATTTTATTGGCATATAGTTGCTTACAGTAATCTCTCATGATCCTTTGTATTTCTGCAGTCAGTTGTTATTTCTCCTTTTTCATTTCTAATTCTATTGATTTGAGTCTTCTCCCTTTTTTTTCATGATGAGTCTGGCTAATGATTTATCAATTTTGTTTATCTTCTCAAAGAACCAGCTTTTCATTTTATTGATCTTTGCTATGGTTTCCTTCATTTCTTTTTCATTTATTTCTGATCTGATCTTTATGATTTTTTTCCTTCTGCTAACTTTGGTGGTTTTTTTTTGTTCTTCTTTCTCTAATTGTTTTAAGTGTAAGTTTAGGTTGTTTATTTGAGATGTTTCTTGTTTCTTAATGTAGGATTCTATTGCTATAAACTTCCATCTTAGAACTGCTTTTGCTGCATCCCATAGGTTTTGGATCGTCATGTTTTCATTGTCATTTGCTTCTAGGTAATTTTTTATTTCCTCTTTGATTTGTTCAGTGATCTCTTGGTTATTAAGTAGTGTATTGTTTAGCCTCCATATGTTTGTATTTTTTACGGATTTTTTCCTGTAATGATATCTAGTCTCATAGTGTTGTGGTCAGAAAAGATACTTGATATGATTTCAGTTTTCTTAAATTTACCAAGGCTTGATTTGTGACCCAAATATGATCTATCCTGGAGAATGTTCCATGAGCACTTGAGAAAAATGTGTATTCTGTTGTTTTTGGATGGAATGTCCTATAAATATTGATCAAGTCCATCTTGTTTAATATATCATTTAAAGCTTGTGTTTCCTTTCTTATTTTCATTTTGCATGATCTGTTCATTGGTGAAAGTGGGGTGTTAGAGTCCCGTATTATGATTGTGTCACTGTCGTTTTCCCCTTTTATGGCTGTTAGTATTTGCCTTATATATTGAGGTGCTCCTATGTTGGATGCCTAAATATTTACAATTGTTACATCTTCTTCTTGGATTGATCCCTTGATCATTATGTAGTGTCCTTCTTTGTCTCTTCTAATAGTCTTTGTTTTAAAGTCTATTTTGTCTGATATGAGAATTGCTATTCCAGTTTTCTTTTGATTTCCATTTGCATGGAATATCTTTTTCTATCCTCTCACTTTCAGTATGTATGTGTCCCTAGGTCTGAAGTGGGTCTCCTGTAGACAGCATATATATGAATCTTGTTTTTGTTTCCGTTCAGCCAGTGTATGTCTTTTGGTTGGAGCATTTAATCCATTTACATTTAAGGTAATTATCGATATGTATGTTCCTATTACAATTTTCTTAATGGTTTTGGGTGTGTTACTGTAGGTCTTTTCCTTATCTTGTGTTTCCTGCCTAGAGAAATTCCTTTAGCATTTGTTGCAAAGCTGGTTTGGTGGTGCTGAATTCTCTTAGCTTTTGCTTGTCTGTAAAGGTTTTAATTTCTACATCAAATCTGAATGAGATCCTTGTTGGGTGGAGTAATCTTGGTTTTAGGTTTTTCCCTTTCATCACTTGAAATATGTCCTGCCACTCCCTTCTGGCTTGCACAGTTTCTGCTGAAAGATCAGCTGTTAACCTTATGGAGATTCCCTTTTATGTTATTTGTTGTTTTTCCCTTGCTGCTTTTAATATTTTTTCTTTGTATTTAATTTTTGATAGTTTGATTATATGTGTCTTGGTGAGTTTCTCCTTGGAATTATCCTGTATGGGACTCTGTGTGCTTCCTGGACTTGATTAACTATTTCCTTTCCCATATTTGGGGATTTTTCAACTATAATCTCTTCAAATATTTTCTCAGTCCCTTTCTTTTCCTCTTCTTCTTCTGGGACCCCTATAATTCAAATGTTGGTGCATTTATTGTTGTCCCAGAGGTGTCTGAGACTGTCCTCAATTCTTTTCATTCTTTTTTCTTCTGCTCTTCAATTGTTATTTCCACTATTTTATCTTCCAGGTCACTTATCCGTTCTTCTGCCTCTGTTATTATGCTATTGATTCCTTCTAGAGAATTTTAATTTCATTTATTGTGTTGTTCATCATTGTTTGTTTGCTCTTTAGTTCTTCTAGATCCTTGTTAAACGTTTCTTGTATTTTCTCCATTCTATTTCCAAGATTTTAGATCGTTACTACCATTATTCTGAATTCTTTTTCAGGTAGACTGCCTATTTCCCTTCATTTGTTAGGTCTCGTTGGTTTTTACGTTGCTCCTTCATCTGCTGTGTGTTTCTCTGTCTTCTCATTTTGCTTAACTTACTGTGTTTGGGATCTCCTTTACGCAGGCTGCAGATTCATAGTTCCTGGTTTTTTTTTCCTCCTTCACAGCTCCTTCACCTTTCCTCCTTCACAGAGCCCTCCCAGAGGTGCAGGTCCCATCCCTATTCTTTTGTCTGTTTTTTCTATTTTCTTTTGCACTCCCCAGGTACATGGGGAGTTTATTGCCTTTTGGGGGTTCTGAGGTCTTCTGCCAGCGTTCAGTAGGTGTTCTGTAGCAGTTGTTCCACATTTAGATGTATTTCTGATGTATTTGTGGGGAGGAAGGTGATCTCCACGTGTTACTCTACCACCATCTTTAAGCTCCCCCACAGTTTTCGTTTCCACAAGGACCTTTATTGAACAACATATTCACCCTTTGCTTCCACTACCTTCTGCTATTTTTCAGGCAACTTCATAATTCCATCTTCCAAAACTTTTTATCTTTTTGAGCAAAGAACTGTTCTTTGTGCCTTTTACAGTCTTCCAGGGAATTGAAATTTTTTCCATTAAGAGAATTTTGTAAAGACTGAAATAAATGGAAATCCGAAGGTGCAGTATCTGGTGAATACGGCGGATGAATCAGAATTTCCCAGCCAAGCTGTAGCAGTTTTTTCCTCGTCATTGAAGAAACATGCGGTCTTGTGTTATCGTGATGGAAGATTATGCTTTCTCTGTTGACTAATTCTGATGCTTTTCATCAAGTGCTGCTTTCAGTTGGTCTAATTGGGAGCGATACTTGTTGCAATTAATTGTTTGGTTTTCCAGAAGGAGCTCATAATAGAGGACTCCCTTCCAATCCCATCATATACACATCACCTTCTTTGGATGAACACGGGCCTTTGGTGTGGTTGGTGGTGGTTCATTTCACTTGCCCCACCATCTCTTCCATTCCACATTATTGTACAGTATTCACTTTTCATTGCCTGTCATAATTTGTTTTAAAAATGGAATGTTTTCATTATGTTTAAGTTGGGAATCGCTTATGGAAATAGGGTCAAAAAGGTTTTATTCACTTATGTGGAACCCAAACATCAAAGGAATTAAAATAACTAAGCTTCTACATATGATTTTCAGCACTTGATATGGATATTTTAAGTATGTCAGCTATCTCCCATGTGGTATAACATTGATCTCAATTAATGTCTTGATTTTATCGCTATCAACTTCAACTGGTCTACCTGACCGTGGAGTATTGTCCAGTGAGAAATCTCCAGCACGAAACTTCACAAATCACTTTTGACACACTCGGTCAGTCACAGTACCTCCATACACTGCAGAAATCTTTCTGTGCATTTGAGTTGCGTTTTTACCTTTCTTAAAATATATAAAGGATAATATGCTGAAAATGTTGCTTTTTTCTTCCATCTTCAGTATTAAAATGGCTACACAAAAATTCACCAATTTTGATTTTTTTAAAGGCACGCTGATATGACAGCTGTCACGTACAGTCTAAGAAAATTGTTTTGAATGAATTAAAGACAGCTAAGTGCTACTAGAGCTGTCTTACGAAAAAAGCGAATGAAACTTTTGGCCCACTCAATATTTCTGAGGAATCATAGATTAGATACAAAAAACATCAAAATGCAATGTAATGTTATTATAAGTGTGAAATACAGAGGAACAGCCTCATTTTCTCAGAATGCAGTATAACCAACATAACGGTAGTTTATCCTCAAGAGGGTGATTCACGAAAGGAAAAAAATCATATTTCCTTTATGGAACATGTCTTGATTTTACCTATAGTAGACATTAAGCAGTTTGTATATTTTCTTCCTTCGCAATGGTGTATGGGCTACTTAATGCAAGGATAATGTCTTATTAATTTTTCTGCCTTTTACCATAAAAGAAAACCCCTAACCGTACCAGCTTATACTGGAAAAAGTGACTGAAAAACTCACTTACTATTTGTTAAAATAACTATATGGTCATAGTGGAGTGAACTATGTAGGCATGAAATGGTTTTGTAGACATAAAGTTTAAATGCCAGAAAGCAATTTCAGTTTCCAGTGGAGATGTCTTGATTTTGTAGAGACATATTTTTTAAACCAAGTAATATGACTAACTAGTATTTCAACTTTAAGGGCCCATGTACTTCTTAATGACTTATAAAGTTTCTGATAGAATCAAAATACATATATTATAAAGTTGATTTTCGAGCGTCCTGTTATATTACTGGGTAGATATTACCCATATCTTTGTGCAAACAATTCTGTTGTCACTTCTTAAACTTTTATTGAATGTTTATTATGGCACTTTACTAGGCTCTAGGCTATTTCTACAGTGTCAGGGCACATTTTCCTGCTTACCTTATAGCTATTCATAAATAATTAAAAATTGGGGGGTAAATGTGTCTTTTATAATGTGACACAGATTTATTTAAAAATTTGAACAAAACAGACATTTTGAGTCATGTACAAAAATGAAAGCTGCCATACATCCAACTGTTTACTGAGCACAGCCATTGAATTAGTGCATTATATAGATCCAATCATCTAAAGTTAATCATTAATAACAGATCAGTATTAGTATCACATTTCACAGATGTGAAATTGAGTTACCATGGGAAAAGTGTGATAAAATCACTTTATTTTTGATAAAAAAATTTCTGAGTAGTCTGCATTGTAAGCTTTAGTTTAAGTTAAATCTAATAATCAATATAAATAATAAAACACAAATTGCAAAATTAATACTTTCAAGGTCATGTATGTAGTTGGCTTATCATGAGCAAATTAAAATTTAAAAGCCATGTTCATTTAACCACCCACATCTATGGATGTAGAACAAATCATTTCTTCTGACAATTTTAATTCCACAATTAACAAGTAGTCATATAAAAGTTAGCCACCTAGTTTATTTGACCTGACTTTGTTTTGCTGCTTGGTAGAGTATTTTATAGTTTGTTGACTCTGAGTAGATAATAGATTGAAACTGTTTTTAATAGTGTTGGTTACTGAAGCGTGCAGTTACAATGTAACCTCAAGGTATCCCTAATAAATGTTGTGGAAAATCTCTTGTAGAATAGTAGTAAAGCAATTTGTCCTTGTTTATTCCCCAGAGAACACATTCATACACTTTGTTCCTATGATAGGATCCTTTCAGAATTGTCCGTTTTAATGTTGATATTGTAATTGGGGCCTGTTATTGCTGATACCACTACATTTTCTGATCTAATTTATAGATATTAAAACGATTGACCTTGCGTACTACTGCCTTGGACAAAAGGAATTTTTATTTATTTTATTTATTTATTTATTTTGCGGTACGCGGGCCTCTCACTGTTGTGGCCTCTCCCGTTGTGGAGCACAGTCTCCGGACGCGCAGGCTCAGCGGCCATGGCTCACGGGCCCAGCCGCTCCGCGGCATGTAAGATCTTCCCGGACTGGGGCACGAACCCGTGTGCCCTGCATCGGCAGGCGGACTCTCAACCACTGCGCCACCAGGGAAGCCCCAAAAGGCATTTTTAAATACAAGCTTCCCTAAAATGATCACTTTATTTTTTGCTTCTCTTACATATATTGTGTGTATTCATTTTCCTATTTTTTTTCCAGTACATTTTATTGAATTTTTGGTTTAGTGGCTTAGTTGTTCTTAAATATCTTTGGTTGCTAAGCACTTTGTAGCTTTTCTGTGGCTTTATTACTTTTCATATTCCAAAATTATATCAAAGGAAAAGTCAGAATATATTGAAGCAAAACTGGAACTCATCCACAATTCTACCATCTAGACCAAACCACCATTAAACTTGTTATATATGCCATTAGGACTTTTTCTGTGTTTATGTGTACAAATTATCTCTCATGTACATCATATGCACATACTCAAAGAGAACTGTAGAGCTAAGCCACTGATTTCCACTTAGCAACATATATTCCTGTAACCATGATTCATGTACTTGCTTTATACACACACATATAGATATATATACACATATAAGCATAAATTGATCTTCCATCTTAATACTGTTTAAAGTAACTTTTTATCATCTCAATTTATAAATTACAGATAGTTTAAGCACTTTAGAAGAATTTCTGAAATTTTCATATAATTGATCAAGACCAGATATTACTGATTATTTGAAGTGTGGCAGGGTTACATTTTGGGTATCCCAGTGGTAAGATGTTCCCATCTGGTAAATTGTTATTTAGCCAAACGTTAAGAGCTCTGGAGGTGAAATAGTTGTTGAATTATATTTCAATACGGCTTCTTAAAACTAAAAATTTAACTACTAAGATAAAGATTTTCATTCCAAATTGGACCACCCAGTCATACATGATTTACTTGTAAATTGCATTATTCTGTGACTGGAGTCATGCTTCAGTAATTTTGTGTCATATACGTAATTATTACAGTAATAATCCCCAATGGATACACCATAGACCAGTGAAGTTCTTATAACATACAGGATGTAATATTTTTAGGGGGAATGAAGAATTGGATACATAATGTGTGTTGCAGGACAAAAAAAAAAAATCACAGTATTATGTAACAATGTATGAACAATGCCTTAGCATGGACGTTCGAAACAATTTGAGAAAAGGAGTGAGTATGGGTGTGGTATTTTTATGTGGAGTAAAGCCTTTATTTCTCTATGACCTTAGGGTAATCTGGTTTTGCATCCTTCTAGAGAAAGAGGGGCATCAGTGACCTACGATTTCTGAAACAGCCATCTCATCTAATGTTACCTATCATTTACATACAGTCATTGTTATAGGTGATCAAGTCATAGAATAATTGGAATAAGTAAACAGATTTAAGGTTAGAGACTTTGAATGGAATTTGAAGCTCCTGTTAACAATAATACCCAGTGCTTACTTATAGGGCCCTAAATATAATGGCTGCACGTGCGTTATAGGTACCTTAGGGAGCTTAAAAGTAAGGAAAAGGCGAGAGATGGTCACGTCTCTTTAGTTTATGGTGGATCCAGAAGTTTCTTTGCTCTGTTTATTCCACAGTTACCTATTGTTCATCTGAAGTTCAGGAAATTAAGTGTGATATATTCACGTAAGTGGTTTCCTCTTAATAGATAACCATTTTTCAGCCTTTCCTCTGCAAGCTCCCCCGCCCACCACCCGTAACTCCACACATATTTATTTTTCTCATTCTGCAAGAAGAGGAACTTGGCATGTTTTAAGTTATTTTTGATTAATTAGAACATGTGTGTGTGTCTGTGTGTTTAAACTAATTAGAACTTTATGGCTTCTGAACTGTCACATGACAATATGAATGAAGTTAGCACATTTGTTTTCATGGTAGCAATACTGAAAATAAATTGGAATTACAATAAAATCTCACTGTTGATGTACAAGGTAATTGTTTTGCACCTGTTTACTTTTTTTTCCCTCCTTAAACCCGGGATACAAGTCTCCTTCTTCTATCATAACTAAAATGCATAACTTCTTTTAAGGCACTACTTAAATTCTACCCACTCTAAGCTTTATTGTTCAGTGATAATACCTTTTTCTTTTATTTGCTATCTAACATACGCTATCCCGTATTATCATTTTTATGTTATTCAATTTCTGGCCTTATCCATGCTGAGCCAAATAAATGAGGAATATCTGGAGAAATTTATGAAACATGGAAGATGGTACTGCCATCAGTGCATGATCACTGCATCACCAGGAGCCTCAGATGGGTCCTCAAATTGCCTGGAAAACTGACCTTGGATCTCTTGCTTTTACGCTCCCTGCACGCCTTCCCATTTCAAACCTTTTCAGCTCTTCTGAAACTTCTGATAGGTCTACTCTCTCTTCCCTCCTCTCTGTATCCTCTCTACCACTAGCAGAATATTTATCGAGCACCAGCTGGCCAGGCACTGGTGGTTCTCGGTGCTGAGTATACCTGTGACCCAAAGGTGCGGAGTTCATTTTCTCATACAGATTATGGTCCATAAGTAAAGAAGTATTCATTCATATGCTAGATGGTGATCAGTCAGGGGAGATGAAGACAAGTCATGGGAGATAGAAAATGACGATCAGGCATTTTGGATAGGAGGATTAGAGAAAGCATCTGTCACTTGATCAATTCATGCTATACCCAGGTCTGGATGGTTTCATATGGAAGAAGTAGCAAATACTGATACTGTGAAGTGGGAGCATGCTTGGTTTATCCAAGCAACAAGCAGAATATGTTGCTTTATATTTCTGTATTTCACAGAGAAAACAGAATCCCTTAGGTGAGTATTTAATCATCTCTCCATCTCCCAAGTTCATGGTGGATGCCATCCAGTCTCTCCTCTTTACCTCCTGCTATGATGACAGAAGAACCCTTCTATCAGAAGCCAATCCCTCCATCAGGAATACTATCTCTTTTTTACTAAGAGGTCTCACCCACAAGCAATTAATTCTCTCTGTCTTATATATTCTATCCTCTTCCTCTACTTTATATTTCTTATTAACACGCTGCTGTCCTAAAAATAAAATAAAACAAAGTGTTAAAAAGCTTATACCCCCTTCTCACTATTGCACTTCTGAGAAAGCATCCATTATGAAATTTTGTCTAATAAATCATTTGACTAACTGTATATGTTTCGCATTCAGCACTAACTCCAAGTGCCAGTTGAAGTAGAGGAAGGATTTCTAGTGTCAAAATCTAAGAGAAATGCCCTTAACCGGGATACTGGTTTTGTCATTGCTAAAATATTTTGATTCTTCTATCCATTTGTAATGATATGAATATATAAGAAGCTGACAACCTACAGATAGTTACATTAATTAAAGTACTTGATTTCTATGCAAGAGATACGACATAAAATCCTACAGTGCTTCCTTTCAGGGGTTGAATGTAACTAGAACTTGCTGAATGCTCTTGGCAGTGTTTTTATTCCAAAATATTTTTATCCAATGTAGATATAAGGAAGTTTTACAAACTCTAGAAGTACTTCAGAATGTACGCATCTAAATGTGCAGAGGTGTTAATAGGTGAGAAGTAGTAAATTTCTTTTTTTCTGGTCCTTGTCCTTTTTCACTTTTTAATTATTTATTTATTTATTAGTATTACTTTTTACAGTAGGTCTTTGGTTTTCTATTTTAAATGTAGCAGTGTGTACATGTCAATCCCAAACTCCCTAACTATCCCTCCCCCCACCCTTCCCCCTAGTAACAATAAATTCATTCTCTAAGTCTGTGAGTCTGTTTTGTGAATATGTTCATTTGTATATATATATTTTAGATTCTGCATATAAGGTATATCATATGATTGTCTTTCTTGTCTGACTTACTTCACTTAGTTTGATAATCTCCAGATCCATCCATGTTGCTGCAAGTGGCATTATTTCATTCTTTTTAATGACTGCGTAATATTCCATTGTTATATACGTACCATACCTTCTTTATTCATTCATCTGTTGATGGACATTTAGGTTGCTTCTGTGTCTTGGCTCTTGTAAACATTGCTGCAATGAACATCGGGGTGCTTGTATCTCTTCAAACCATGTTTTCTCTGGATATATGCCCAGGAGTGGGATTGCTGGATCATATGGTAGCTCTATTTTTAGTTTTTTAAGGAGCCTCCATACTGTTCTCCATAGTGGCTCTACCAATTTACATTCCCACCAACAGTGCAAGAGGGTTCCCTTTTCTCCACACCCTCTCCAGCATTTATTATTTGCATATTTTTTGAGGATGGCCATTCTGACTGGTGTGAGGTGATATCTCATTGTAGTTTTGATTTGCATTTCTCTAATAATTAGAAATGTTGAGCATCTTTTCATGTGCCTCTTGGCCATCTGTATGTCTTCTTTGGAGAAATGTCCATTTCGGTATTCTGCCCATTTTTTGACTGGGCAGTTTGTTTTTTGGATATTGAGCCACATGAGCTGTTTGTAAATTTTGGAGACTAATCCCTTGACAGTCGCATCATTTGTGAATATTTTCTCCCATTCTGTGGGTTGTCTTCTTATTTTATTTGTGGTTTCCTTTGCTGTGCAAAAGCTTTTGAGTTTAATTAGGTCCCATTTTTTTTTTTTTAATATCCATTACTCTGTGAGACAGATCGAAAAAGATACTGCTGTGATTTGTGTCAAAGAGTGTTCTGCTTATGTTTTCCTCTAAGAGTTTTAGAGTATCCAGTCCACAGGCTTTTATATATGGGTTTCTGTATGTTTTCACAGCATTTGAACTTCTTTCTACATTATACTTGAGGAATTAAGTTTTAGTAATATAACTTATATAAGTATTAAAAATGAAAATAAGCTGAAGAAAGTATAATATCATGTATACTATTAGGTAGATGCCAGATTTTTTTTAAAATGTATTTGAGCTATATAACTTTTTAAAATGTTTGCTTTTTAATTTTCTGGAATTTCTGTTATATTTCTATATAATGGCATTTTTACTATTCTAAATCAGTTTCCTATTTGATTCATTAGATTATGAGGACATTCATGATAATTTAAAATTTTTTTAATTGAAGTATAGTTGATTTACAATATTGTGTTTGTTTAAGGTGTACAGCAAAATGATTCCATATTTTTATATATATAATTTTTAGATTATCTTCCATTATAGGTTAGAGTGTTTGTGAATATATATATATATATTCTTTAGAAGATATGTGTGGGAGAAGTAAAAGAAGAAATATCCCCCTTGCAGCCTGTTCACTTATAAAAAAAATTATGCATAAACCTCATATGTTTATAAAGATAGCAACAGGTTTTAGGTTGATTTATTATAGAAGTGATGTGTTAATCACCCAAAAGAACAAACTCATTTTTTAACTAGTATGTTTTTGTGTGAAAATTAAACATGCTAATGATAAATTATGGACATAAGGGATAAGCTAATTCAAGTTATTTATGTATTTTCACATAATATAGATAAACATCATCATCAACTACTGAAAGATACTCTTAGTATTGGAAATTAAATATATGTGTGGCAGGGTTGAAAATTCCCAAGAATGATTAGTCAGATGGAGAGAGATTGACAGTGCCGAGTTTAGACATGGTGGGAGGAATGGGCACACAGCTGCAAGATTTTGTTGAGGAGGCCATTTTAGCTTTGCCTGGGGGATGGATAGAACTTAAATAAACACAGATGATGGGAAGAGGGTCCCAGAAGAAAAATGATAAGCAGAAATGAGAAATTCAGACAAGGTGTTTGGGAAGCAGTCAACTGAGGATTTGGTCCTAGTTGAGAATTCAGAGTCCACCTTGGGAAGTGAAATTTGAGTGGTAAGCAGACCTCGGATTTCAATTTATCCACTTAATGAATACAGCACTTGAAAGCACTCAAAATGTTTCACTTGTAAAATATTTCAAAACAAGGACGACTTTAAGTGTTCTGACACCCTATTTGGAAAAGATTAAATGGTTCTAAAATGAAATAGCTAATGTTTCTTTCCTAACTGGAAATTAATCAAGTTTAATAAGAAAAAGAGGACATCACTGTTTTTTCACTTAACAACAATTTGTTTCATCCGAATTCATCTTCGAACTACGTTTATCAACATACAAACAAAACACTGATCTTTTTCATAACTTGACTCCATTATTAAGAAATGTCAAACCACCATATAGATTAAAACAATTTTTTTTCAGAGTAATTTCTTAGTGGTTTTCGTGTGTGTGTGTGTGTATGTATTTCTCTTTTCACAACTCTTTGGTGGAGTTTAAGATTTTATATAAACTTAAAGTCTTTAAGTATATATAAAATCTTATATAAACTTATAAGATTTATATAAAGTGCTTAAAGCACTTTATCTAATATATTAGTTACCAGTTAAAACATCAGCAAGAATGAGCAGAAATATAGGAGTAGACATCTGTCTGGGATAGATGAATCAGGGAGGAAGAAAAAATGTTCTTAGAATGAGTTGTTGTTGGGGGTGGAAGTCACGTTATTATCTGCCACCTTCGTGATTCAGCGCTTGGTCAAATTTGGCGACAAGCCAAAGTTTAGGGGCCTGTGGTGAGGAGAGAAGCTAGACTGAAATTTGCTCAAGCTGAAGTTCAGTGGGTAAAAAATGGGCCATTGTAATTCCCTGGTCAACCCCAGAGACACACAGTATTATTGCTACTTGGCCAAAATTATAAAGCTTGATAATGCCAAGTGCCATCAAGGATTTATATCATCAAAAACTTTTATACATTGTTGTTGGGAAACTAAAATGGTACAACCACTTTGGAAGAAATTTTGCATTATCTTGTCTGAGTTTGCATTACTCATGAATCAACAATTTTAGCATTAGACATCAAGCCATACCAGTATCCTTGTACATGGAGACCAAATACGTGGAAGTACTACATAAAGTAGCAAAACACAGAAACAACCCAAATGCTTATCAAAAATACAGTGGAAAAATAGTGATACAGACACACAATAGGATATTTTAAAAGAATGAGAACAAGAAAGCTAAAGCTTCATGCAGCAACATGGATGAATCTTAGAAACATAATAATATTGAGTGAGAAAACAAGTCTCAGAATACTACATCCAGGATAAATATAGTTTTATAAATATCAAAGACAAAAACCAAAACAGTATGTATTGTTGGTAACATATAATAGATACATGAGATAAACTGTTTAAAAACCTTAAGGATGATAAACATAAAATTGAATATCATGTTTACTTTGGGGAGAAGGCAGACAGATAAGATATGGGACAGACATGCAGGTAGAAACATAACAGTATTGGTAATGTTCCAGTTCTTAAGTCTGTGGTTGGGTTCATGGGTATTCATTTCATCATATGCTTCATGTTTCATATAATTTGAAAGAATTGAATATCACCTTAAAAAGTTTAGATGAAAAATAACATGAATTTCATGACCACAATAAATGTCATGAAAGAGACTGTTTTATTTATGTATCATTATATATGGGAGAAAGGGAATTTCATTTACTGGGTAATTGTCTTTACTAAAGGGGAGTCATGTTTAAATTTAGGAATTGATTTTTGTTTAAATGACCAATTTTCATGTCCTAGGAAAGAAATAGAATGAAATAAGTAATTAAAAACCTTGTTCTGGGATCTATTACATGCTTTGCTTAGACCAATTGGATTCATTATTTTTGTCTACAAAAATCTTGTTTTGTATTCCTTTATTTGCTGTTGTGGAATTAGTTACATGAACATAAAAATGCTTCCTCAGGAGAACAATTTTGATATGCGAAGGGGAAGAATACCAGGTGACACCTGAAGAAATCTTACTTTCCTGTAAATATCTCCCACCATTAATACTGGTGATTTCATGAAGCTCTAAAGAGCAAACTGACTTTTAGGATAATTTCATAACTTCTGGAGCATTATTTGAACCTATTTACATGACACTAAAATGCTTGAGTGATTTTCATTGAATTGCCTCTTCCTTTAATGTCTGACTTATGACTGCATCACCTCATCACTGGCATTCTTTACTCGAATATTTGCAGGGATACTTACGTACTTTTTCAGTATGAAAACACCCTAACCCTGGAGTACACTTTCATCAGGGACACAGGGTTGACATGAAGTGCCACTTTACAGCAATGGCACAGCATCCGCACGAAATGCTGATCTAGGGAAATACCCTGCCAGCTCTTCTAACAAAGAATAGAACTATTCTCATAGCTTTATTTCACTTTTCTTTTCATTTGTCTGAAAACTATCTAATGAAAAATTACTGGACAATATCTACAGCACTGAACATCAGATATGACGACTTTCAAATGTATGCATTTATATTTAGCTTAAAAGTTATTAAAATATTAACCTTACTTTATTGCTTTGGTAGACATGAGGACTATAGCAAAGTTAAATTTACCTTTCGATAATACAAAATAGTATTTACATGGAAGAAGGGGAAAAAATTAAAAGACATTTTCAGACATCCATTGTCTTCTGTATTTTGTGCTAGGCATTTTGCATATATTATATGATTTAATATTTATGAATCTACAATAACCTTGTAGAACTATTAACAGTCTGATTTACAGAAGGAAAACTTGAGATTTAGAGACGCTAATGACCTATGCCAACAGCACTCACACAGTGGAAAAAGAATACTTGGAATGAAATCTTTCCTGTTAGAGCCAATTAGGATTCTGCTCACCACACCACTAAGGGAGAGATCCTCCCAGCACAGATAACAATCTGGGCCATTTCCACGAGCATGATATGTAAGTTGCATGTGCAAGTTGTAAGTTGCATATGTAAGTTACATGATACGCAACTTCTGATTAAGGAATTCAGAAACTTAAATTTCTTCAACTTTTTTTTTTAATGCTTTAGTTACCATCTGCCCTACCATGGTAACCGTTTATTAAAAGTTCAGCATTTCCAAATGCTGATAAAAGAAAGACTTTATCATTTATATATGAAGATTTCAATATTGGTGACCAAACTTTGTATATCTTCTTTTTGAACATTGTAAGGATATCTTTGCTGCATAGAATAATTTTCCAGAATCTCTACTTGAGATTAGTTTATATTTACGTAAGACAAGATGACTCCTGCAAAGACAAATAAACTTAAATGCCTCGAATAGCTTTCTCCTTGTGTTCATCAGAAAAGCAATGCCAATAGTATAGGGCTTTGAATTGAGAGTTGGAAAAGTCACCTGTTTGTAAAGCAAATATTGATTTATAAACATTCTTAAAGTGCATGTTGCTTCTGTATTAATTGTTTAAAATCAACATTATTTCTAAATGATTTTACTTACTAGATGTACTCCAGCTAGATGGTCACACAGAGGTACCTGTCAATTTAGGAAAACACATTACTTAAAAATACATTCAGAAGATTGCCTAGGGTGGCAGAGAAGTGATTATTTTCCATTTTAAAGCACATGTAGGAAAGTGGATGGAGTGTGTTTCAGTAAACTGGAGAACTTAAAATACATTCATTTTTTTCCTCGTGGTGAAGTGTATTTCTTTTTTTCCCCCTCCTCATCTCTATTAGTTGTTTTCTCCATTTATTCTGCTCCACCCTACCCTGTCTATGCTGGGAGCAGCAGTATAAATTTTCTTTCTCTTATGTTTTATGTGACTAAAAATGTCGATGCGTGGCCCCTCAGAGACTTTGTGCTGAAGGTAAACCATTAGCTTCCATGCAGAGGGAGGACTATTTATCTTGCTGCTGAATATCTTAATACATCTGTAACCCTGAGTCTCAGAAATCTACTTCCTCTGAACTTGTCGCCTTTAACCACCTCATACCTTCCTTCCATTGGCATGTTGGAACTATTGTCTCTTATTTGAAAACAAGAAAATTATTTCTTTGGAGAAACAATCCTCAGTAAATTTGAGCTATTATATAATGGAGTTAAATGCATTTAACATTTTCCATACTGTCATAGATTCCAGAAGAGTGTGAATTCTGTATCTGTAATGCTTTCATGACTACTTGAGAAGCTGTCAAGAACAGCGGAGAAAAATGTGTCTAAACTCAATGCGAAATATGAAATATTCTTAAGGTTTGGACTCAGTCACCTATTTATATTACTAAACTTAAAAAAACTTGGGGCACTTTGTGCATTTGTATTACATATTGTCAGCTACTAATTTATTTTATACAATAGGTTGTACATATAAGTTTCGTGCAGAGAACATGTGGATTCCAGTTGGCTACCTATGCAGGAAATTAATTCCTTCTTTCATGTCTCTACCCATAACATTCTATGTTTGAATATAATAAATAATAGAAATTTAATCATTTAGGAGTTTGGGGGGTAATTTTTACATTTTTATTTAGGTGAAAAATGTTCTTGTGAATTTCACTGAACACTTGAAACATCTTTGGAGTGAAATGTTAATTAAGTTGCTTGGTCCTTTAGTGATGAATATTGCGACTGCCCTGGATCTTGGTAGAAATGCCTGACTTTGGATTTTCTTGTCAATACTGACCCTCACCTGCCTCTCATCACAGAAGCACAAGACCATATTTTCCATTAGTGGAGGAAAACATGATGACACATCATTTTCCTTTTTTGAACTTCACCTCACTGAACTAAGCCCCAAAACAGATATTCCATTGCCTTTTAAGATGTAAAAATTTTAATTTAAGTTTGAAATATTAGAAAACAAATGAATTACTACCTTATTGATATTATAAAACAAATGGATTTTAATGTTAACTCAAAAGGAATGTGTTAAATGCATTGCCACACATAGACATAAATGCAAATTTGGATTTTCTCAGAAGAGCTTTTAAAATATGAGAGGATTATCTTTCGTACTGAATTGTTTTGTGTAGCAAATACTTCACAGTAACATGGAAACAATGGTGAGCTTATATTTTCAAACAAAATTAGATATGGGATTATGAGAAAATTTCCATAGATATTACCAAATGTTCACACTTTGGTAATAAGACAAACATTACATTTTTAAAAAGGAATTTACAATAATTCTTTTACATAGTTCTTTCTTAGTATATGATTAAGTTTATAGGAATTTTTAGGATAGCATTTATTGTAAAAAGTTAGAATGTACCTATAAAATAATCAAGCTATTCTGCCAAGAAAATTGAAATGAGTTCTTGAAATGAAAAAGAATCTTTGAAATTCATCTTATACTTTCTCATTCTACAAATTGTATTGTAGCTTTTTTTCACGTTGAATGTTTTATGCCTATGGTATTATGTATATGCACATATAAAAATCGCATTTTTGAAGAAATACTATGGTAATTTAAGTTCTCCAAAAGGGTATAATTTGATACAGCTAACATACCTCTTTATAGATTTTAGTAGAATTCTGCTTGCTTTTATATATCTATCCTCTGTGGGACTCTATACATTTATTTTTAAGTTTCATAAGATATAGGATCTCTGAAAGTCTTACTGCAAACGTTTTTCTATATTGAGTATATGTCTTACAAACATTTCTTTCACTAGATGTTTTTGCTAATGTATCCTGGAGAATTGGTTCTTGCTTTTCCAAAGAGCAGCCAAATTATTATTTAGAAATGTCATCCTAAGAATTGTCGTATTTTCTAATGTATTCCAGAATATATCCCATCCTTAGATTTGTTTTACTTTAGTTTCTTTTAATTACTTTGAGGTAATGTTTCCTTAGTTTTGTGGTGTAGTTCTGAAAAGCACATAAAGTTTTGTTCCATTTACTCTGTGGAGTCTCCTGAGATTTAGCTCATGGGCAACTTGTAAATGCACGTCTTTGGTCTGGTTCTCTCATGCTCAGTTCAACCCTTTACCTCCAGCTATCCAAGAAGTGAATGCCTTGGGTGACTCACTAACACCTCAGTAGAACATCTACTCTTTATTTCTATTTCCAGACAAAACATGCTTTTCAATGACAGTAATACTTTCCTTTATTCCACTCAAAATATTTTAGTTATTATTATACCATAATTTTATATCATTGCCTATCTACAGAAATTGATTGAATTTTTATTATTATTTTGTCCATCTTCCAGTCAATCTATCCATTCTTCCAGTCAGTGTTCAGTAATTATATATATTGACCACTTATGTTTAGGTCTTGGGCTAGGCCTGGTATATACAATAAAGTCAAATCCAACAAAGTCATTGCCTTCATGGAGCTTGGAGTCAAATAGGGAAATGCAGTTCATATCCTGTTGATGTTTTCCTTATGAATGTGTCAGGTATCCTCACCTAAATTTTCATTATTTTCCCATCAGTAATTGAAGTCCATCTATGGTGGCAAGCTCTAGACTTGCTTCCAGTGATTCCTACACACTGGCCAAAGCAGTTGTTTTATTGTTTTTCCTCTAATCAAAGACATTTTATGACTCTATTTCCTACCATGCCAAAGGATCTAAACTGTGTTTCCTATTTTTAAAGGCATTGTTTCATTGATTCACTCCTTTATAAGTGCCCTTATATTGATTTGTTACTTTTTTTTCTAGCACTTATACATGTATCAGGCACTACACTTTAGCAACATGGGGACTGGCAGCATCTTCTCAGGGCGTCTGCAGTTTAACAGGGGAAAAGACTTGTAAACCCATAGTCCCAATCTAGTGAGAGATTGGCTGTGTTTGTAAGATCCGAAGAGAGTGCTATGACTTAAACAAGTCAGGAGGTTATAGAGAGCTTCCAGGAGGCAAGCAGTTGTAAATATAGAGAAAATAGGTGTTAGTCTTACATACTAGAGTGGTTTAGAGGGAGAATGAGCTGGGGCACAGGAGGGGGGGTGATAGAGAGAGACTCCGACTTAATCTCATGTTACATGTAATCAAGCAAGTCAAATATCAACACTTTAAGAAATTCAAAGAATACAGACTAAACAAAAGTTACCCTTGATAATACCCTTCATTCTATTCTCATTTTCAGAAGACTGACCACTATTTTGTTCTGCATCTTTTCAGACCTTTTCTCTATGTGAATAAAAGTCGCATCTCATTGTTTTACTTAGGTTTTTCTGACGACTAGTAAATTTGAGTTCTCTTCTCTGACTGCTAGTAAATTTGGGTTTCTGCAGGTATGCGTGAACCCTTCTTGTTTGTCACTTCCTTGAAAATTACCTTTGTCATATACTGTGGTACTGGCACATGACTGGAGAAAAGGACCAATGAAGAGAGAGACAGGTCATGTGTATGTGGAAACTTAATACATTATAAAAATGATAATTCAATTCATGTGAGGCAAGAAAGGATTCTTTAGTAGATGGCTTGGAGAAAAATAAGTCATACAATATGTAAAGATAAATATCCAGGTTTATTGTGGACCTGATTATGAATAGCAGAACCATAATGTTATAAAAATCTAGGTGAATATGTTCATGACATTGTCACGAGGAGGAAATTCTTAAAACTCCAAAGCAAAAATCAAAAGCAAAACATGGTCTATTTGTATGAATAAAAATGAAAGATTTCTGTTGGATGAAGCACACTTCAGTGAGACTGAAAACACAATCCATAGAATGGGACAAGGTATTTGCAATTTTAAAGTCAGTAAGAAAAAAGTCTATCTACAGATTATATAGAGAATTCCTATAAAGTAACTAGATAAAAAGATAGGAATAGAATAGATTTTTTAAAAATAGGCCAAAAAAATCCTATATATATTATATAAGTGATCACCTTTAAATATTAAAAGGTATATTTTTATTACCCCAAGGTAATTAATATGTATATTCCCTGCCCACCAAGACAACTTTCACATCTGCCCATTTCCTCTCTCCATCTGTTCTGTGCTGCTTTCCATAATCAGTCATCTGGGATTCTACTTAGAGAATTTTTTATAATAAAAAATAGCAAATGTTGCATTAACATCTAACAACTATATTTGGAGATACACACAGACTCACACACACACCTATTTTGGTAAATCTTCTACTGCTTTTTCTAGATAAACTTCATAGATGGTATCATCCCAGGTGATACAAAGCTCTTCCTTTTTCAACCTGAGAAGTGAATGACAGCTCCAAGAACTTTCAGGTATTGCTGATGACACTCACACACTGAAGACCAGATATGTTGTGGTGGATATGTCAAATCAGGAACTTGGAAGGCCAAAAAAGAGATGATGTTTGTCTTAAGTTGCAGAAAGTTTCCATGCCTCTTGCTTCACATTATATAACCACAGATGTTTCTTCTTTTGGAAATTCAGTTAGGTAGATATTTAAAGTTCTTGATATGCTCTCTGTTTCTTTTCAGTTTTATCTCATGCTTTCTACAAGTTGTCATTTGCAGTACTTTCTAGAGTAGTTTCTTGACTTGATTTTTGAGCTAACAAATGCACTCTTCAGCTGCACCTTTTTGTTATTCAGCTCACATACTATATCATTTTCATCTCCATGACCAAATCCTAATTTCCAAAATCTCAGGTTAACTTTTTATTGATACAAAATTCTCTTGTATCTCTCTGAGGTTATTAATAATATCTAAATTTTTCTGCTTTTAACTGTTTCTTTGAAGGGAATACATTGTGTTTAATATGGTGCTTCTTTTATGATTTGGCTTTTCTTGATTGATTATCGATTCTTGCTTGTGAATTTAGTTTTTGTTTAAGATTTCTGGTTACATCATTGTATTAACCAGCTCAGGCTGCCATAACAAAATACCACAGACTGGGTGGCTCAAACAGTAGAAATTTGTTTCTCATAGTCCTGGAGGCTGGAAGTCTGAGACAAGGGTGCCAACATGATTGGGTTCTGGTGGGGACTCTTTTTCTGGCTTGCAGATAGCTGCCTTCCTTGTCCTCATGTGGCCTTTCCTCTATGCTTGGGGTAGGGGTAGGTGGGGAGATCTTCCTCTTCTTATAAGGCCACTGATCACATCATGAGGCCTCACTCTGATGACCTAATTTAAGCCTAATTATCTCCCAAAGGCCTCATCTCCAACTACTCACATTAAGGGTTAATGTGTCAACATATGAATTTGGGAAGGTGGGGCACAGAAATATTCAGTTCATAACTATCTTATTTGGTTGAAATTCATATAGCTAACCCCAGTTTTCTTCTGCTCATGTTTTTCATGGCATTCTTTCTCCATCCTCTTTTTCCTTTTTATAACCAGCTGTGTCTTGGGACATGGTTTTGTGACCAATTTAACAGTATTCCCCTTTTAACTGATAAGTTTAGACCATTTACCATGCCTGTTCTTTTCTTAGTGATAGCACCAGTTCAGGGTTCCTTCATTTTCTTCAAGATCATTAATCATATGTTGTACTATAATTTGCACAGGATTAAAATAATCCATTAACCAACAGGATCATGGAACCTTAAAGAAGCATTAGTTTCATCAGGAAATATGTGATGTGCTGTGAATGCCAGTGTGAGGTACAGGGGCCTGGTGTTCAGGAATACAAGAACTTTATGAAAATTCTTAATGATCCCAAACTTATTTTTCAGATCCTAGAGCTACCAGTGCATTCATAGCACCCAGACAATAAATACACTTCCACCATATATTAGGAAGTGGGATGATTCAACAGTCATCCGCATGAGGAGAAACTATAACCAATCAACACATGAAAAGATGCCTAAATTTATGGTCACCCGGGATGTGCACCTTAAAATGATTAAACAATATATTTTTCACACTTATTAGACTAGCAAAAATTAAAAGTCTAACAGTACAAGTATGAGAATGTAAAGAAATGGGAACTATTATACCTCATTTAGAAAACAATTTGGTGCTATCAAATAGTAAAACCACACGTATACATAACAGAGTCTACTGGTGTCACCATTAAACCAATCCAGTTGGTATAGAAACCCACCTTTACTTCCCCGGGTTGTCATCTATTTATAACAGAACTATCTAAATATTTTCTCTATGACGCTTGAGAACCTCATTGGACAGTGTTATAATTTGTGCCTAAACTATCAAACATAATTTAGAAAACTCAGGAGAAGGAAAGTCTATGATACCCACATTTCCCCCCTTTCTTTGCTTCCTTCTTTCTTCATGTTCTAAGATTTATTTTTTAAAATTATTTTCTTTTTAGAGAACTTTTGTTAGCCTTCTTTTAGCATAGGTCTACTGCTGACAAAATCTCTTAGTTTTCTTTTATCTCAGAATGTCTTCACTTTCGCATCATTCTTGAAGGATAATTTTGCTTGAGATAGAATTCTAGACAAATCATGTTTTTCCCCCAGCACTTGAAAAATGTTGAGCCATGTCCTATCAGTTTAATGGTTTCTTCTGAGAAATCTGTCTTTTCCCCCATAGGTAAAGCATTATTTACCGTGACTACTTCTAAGATTTTCTCTGTCTTCTGTTTTCAGAAGTTTCACTATGATGTATCTTGGCGTGAATTGCTTTGAGTTTATCTTGTTTGGTGTTTGCTTACCTCCTTGAATCTGTAAGATCATAACTGTTGCCATTATTCCTTCTAGTGCCTTTTCAGCCTTCATCTCTTTCTCCTCTTATCTAGGACTCCAGTGACACACATGTTGGACCTTCCATGCTCATCTCACAAGTCCCAGAGGCTCTGTTCATTTCTTTCCACCTATTTTCTTTCCGTTGTTCATTGGGTAGTTTCTATTGTTCTATCTCCAAGTGCAATGATTTTCCCCCCTCTGTCCCCTATATTCTGCCATCAAGCCCATGCACTGATTTTTTAAAAAAATGTTTACGTATTGTTCTTTTCACTTCTACAATTCTGTTACATTATTTTGCATATATTTTCTTTCTTTATTGAGATTTTCTGTTTCTTATTGAGAATTTCTATTTTTGCCATTTGTTTCAAGTGTTTGTAATTGCTTGTAGAAATATTTTTATGATGGTATCTTTAAAATCCTTGTCAGATAATTCCAACATGTTTGTCATCTTAGTACTAATGTCTGTTAATGATTTTTTTCTCATTCAAGTTGAGATTTTCCAGGTTCTTGGTATGATGGATGATTTTTTTTAACTGAAATTTGAACATCTGAGGCATTATGTTATAAGACTCTGGATCTCATTTAAAACTTTTGTTTTATCTGGCTGTCTCTGACACTACCTCAGGAGATGGAGGGGTATAACACCTCGGTACTTCCCAGTTTTGGTGAAAGTTTCCAGTTTCCCTGCTCAGCGTCTGTTATCACCCATAGGTGAGAGATTTCTCATTACCGCTGGGCAGGGGTGTAAATTCAGGCTCCCCACGAGGCCTCTTCTGTTACCATCCCACTGACAGGTGGAGGGCTTCATTGTTACTACATACCCCATAGTTTCCATTGACACTTTGGTGTGGCTTTACACTGTTTGATACTTTCCTGCAGCCCTTGGATACTATTTTTCCACTTTTCTTTAATCTTACTGTTTCAGTTCAATTAGTTTCTAATGATCTGTCTCCAATTTCATGATTCTTTCCATAGCTGTGCAGTCTACTAGTGATCCCTGTCTGATAGTCCCAACAAATCTGTCATACTCAGCTGTCTCATTCTGATGATTGCTTTATCTCTCCAGACTGTGTTTTCTTGCCATTTAAGCCATTCTATATAAGTAATAATCTTTCGTTGAATGCTGGACAAGTTGAATAACACAATAAGTACATACGTTTTTGTTTATGCCTGGAGATGAGCAAGACTTTCCTTTGGTTAGCTCTATAGAGTGTGAGTTATGTTAATCTAATCTGATTTGGGGTGTTTTGGATTCTGGTTAATATGTCAGAGGGTTCATCTCAATATCTGATCAACTCTTTACTTTGGTTTATCCCTCTACACTGCTCTCCAGAGAACATCTCTGTCTTTCAGCTCTCCCTGCTACGTTTGACTGTTATTTTGTTATGTGTGATATTGAGGGGATGGGAGAGTGAAATACCTCCTGAGGTTCTGACTGAACCTCAGTCTCAGGCAGGCACTGTGAACTCAGTATCAGGGAAGTGGCCTTTTCAAGTGTTCTTGCCCTTTCTCCAGATACAATGCTGAACGTAACGTGTATTCCTGCCTCTCCCATAGGAGTAGAGTTTTTGTCTTGTGTTGTTTTTCCTGATGCCCTATCAGCAACCGTAAGCTCTATAAGGTCGATTCCTATATTTTCTTCATAACTACACAGGGCCTAGTACACAGTAGCTACCTAAATATTTGTTAACCCAGTAAATAAGCAGTATATGTTAATTACCATACTATACACAGTGATAAAATATGTGCCACAAAATTCACTTTTTTTCTTTTTTTTGATGTTATTTTTCAGGGTCTTATTTTTTTTTCCAACATATAGATTGACAAAAAATTTAATACTTTAAACTATAATTTTTCTTTTGTATTAATTTGTATAACAAGATTTTTTTGATGAATGATCTTTTTCATTTATCAATGTGAGAGGTATATAATCAAAAATATTAGCACCCTCATATCAATGGGGGTATAAAAATTATTTAATTCAACAAGAGTAAAGATATTTTGTAACTTACATATACATATTCATTCTGGAAAGAGCAAATTATATAGCCTTGAAATACGATTTCATTACTTTTTAGCAAATTTTTGATCATGTAAATCTATCAGCCCTGGCTATTTCCCTTATTGAATTTGAGAATGAGAAATTTAGGTTCCTTTTAAGCTGTCAGAATGAGAGACTTCCATAAAATATATTAGCAAATGAGAAATATTTAGCATATTTATTGCTATGGTAATCATAGACTGTATTTCAACAGCAAACAGAGATACAGTATTGGTAGTAAATCTTTAAAGAGCACTTATTTCTTTATCTTTCAAGATTTTTGGATATCACATTTCTTACGAGAAGAATATAGCTAGGAGTTTATTTTTAGATTAAATAAATCAAAACATAAAGAACAAGAACTTCTACTATAAATTAGAAGTAGCATAAATATTCATGATTTTTTTTATCTAACATAATTTTTCTTTTAAAAATGTTTTTCCATACCTTGTAAGAAAAACAACTGATGCTTCTGTTTGACACCAAACTTGGGGAAATGATGTGCTGAGATTCTTATATGTTATTCTTTAAAAATATGCACATTTAGACTTTATCATTTAAATTGTATTATTTAGTGTTTTATTTTTTCTGCTGTTTTCTAATCCCATCTTTCCCGTATACTTGCCGTGTGCCCTTGGGAATGTTTAACTTGTTTTTACCTCGGTTTCTTTTGTTTTGTAAATGGCCTTTATTATGTGGAGATATATTCTCTCTATACCCACTTTGATGAGAGTTTTTATTATGAATGGATGTTGAATTTGTCAAATGCCTTTTTTGCAACTATTGAGATGACCATGGTTTTTGTCTTTTCTTTCGTTGATGTGCTGCATCACATTGATTGATCTGCATATGTTGAGCCATCCTTGCAACCCTGGAATGAATTGAACTTGACAATGGATCCCTTTTATGTATTGTTGAATTCAGTTTGCTAACATTTTGTCGAGTATTTTTGCATCCATATTCATCAAAGACACTGGCCTGTAATTTTCTTTTTTTGTAGTATCTTTGTCTGGTTTTAATATCAGGGTGATGGTGGCCTCGTAGAATGAATTTGGGCGAGTTCCCTCCTTTTCAGTTTTCTGGAATAGTTTGAGAAGGATAGGTATAAGTTCTTTATATGTTTGGTAGTATTCCCCAGTGAAGCTGTCCAGTTCTGGACTTTTGTTTGCAGGGAATTTTAATCCCTGTTTTCCCAGTTGTTTTTGTAGTTCTTTGTTCATTTCTTTTTGTTTGTTTGTTTTTCCTTTTGTGGTTTGATGATTTTCTTTTGTAGTAGGTTTGAGTTCCTTTCGTTCTGGTTTGTGTGAATCTGTTGTATGTTTTTGATTTGTGGTTACCATGGGGTTAAGTATGTTGACACATAACTAAATCTACATGCTTAAAACTGATAGTCATGGGTTTCCCTGGTGGCGCAGTGTTTGAGAGTCTGCCTGCCGATGCAGGAGACACAGGTTCGAGCCCTGGTCTGGGAAGATCCCACATGCCGTGGAGCAACTGGGCCCGTGAGCCACAATTACTGAGCCTGCGTGTCTGGAGCCTGTGCTCCTCAACAAGAGAGGCTGCGATAGTGAGAGGCCCGTGCACTGCAATGAAGAGTGACCCCTGCTTGCCACAACTAGAGAAAGCCCTCACACAGAAACGAAGACCCACCACAGCCATAAATAAATAAATAAATGAAATTTAAAACCTGATAGTCTTTCAAGTTCAAACACATTCTAAAAGATCTACATTTTTATACTCCCCTTACCCACATTTTGTGATTTTGATGTCCTATTTTACATCTTCATACTGATCCTTTTACTGTTTATTGTATTTTTTTAATGTTTATTTATCTATTTATTTTCTTATTAGTCATACATTTTATACACATCAGTGTATGCAATGTCAATCCCAATCTCACAATTCATCACACCACCACCACCACCACCACCCCCACCGCTTTCCCCCCTTGGTGTCCATACGTTCTTTTTTTGTTGTTTTTTTTGAGTATTTTTTGTCAATAGATGTGAGATTTGCCTTTAGGAAAGGAGTATTACTACCTTTGTAGTAACTTTTTAGGGTAATGCATCAGCTTTGAGAAGCTTATGCATTACCCTAAAAAGTTGTTAAGATGAGTGAAAATTTTTATTATTCTTTCCTTTTGAATATCAAAATTTAAATTTCCTTGGTAGAAGGTTGAATTATTAGCCCTTCAATGTGTAGATGTGGAGGAAGAGGGAAAAGGAAGAGCCTAAAATAATTTTCAGGGTTTTTTGTTTCCCATTCACCAAGTTAGCTAGTGCAAGTTCACTAGGCTGTCAGATAAACATGTGAGTTTTCAGGGCCTGGGGATATTTAGGTAGAGAAACACCCCACGAAATGGAGTTCAGAAGGCCGTCTATGCTAGAAATAAAGATTTGAGAGTTGTCATTACTGGCAATTATTGAAGAGTTACATGAGAGTAAGAAGAGGAGAGGCTCAAAGTCAGGGAGTCCTGAAGAATATTATCTTTTAAGAGGAGGATAGAGGAATAAGAGTCAGGAGTTTGAATGGGAGGAGAGCCAGGAGTGAGTGGTTGCCTCAAAGTAGAGGGATGTCAAATTCAACATAGCTTTGAAGAAAAGCATTATGCAGTGTGTATTGGATTCCACAGTTAAGAAATTATTGGTGGCTATAGCAAACTAGTTCTAAAAAGAATGGGGAAGAAAGATGTTAAAAATACAAGTCCCCATTTTATTTTTAAATTGAATTCAGGGCTTCCCTGGTGGTGCAGTGGTTGAGAGTCCGCCTGCCGATGCAGGGTACACGGGTTCGTTCCGGGAAGAACCCACATGCCGCGGAGCGGCTGGGCCCATGAGCTATGGCCGCTGGGCCTGCGTGTCCAGGGCCTGTGCTCCGCAATGGAAGAGGCCACAAAGGTGAGAGGCCTGCGTACCGCAAAAAAAAAAAAAAAAAAAAAAATTGAATTCAACAGACTTAAAATCACTGACAAACTGCTATTAAAATATTTACTCTTCGTTTTTGTACTTACCTGGCCAAGGACCTTTCAAACTTATTCTTAACTATATCTAAGGAATATCAGCATTTTCTCTCTCTTTTTTTTTTTTTACATTTCACTATTTTTTATTTTATTTTTCATTTAATTATTTTTTACATCTTAATTGGAGTATAATTGCTCTACAATGATGTGTTAGTTTCTGCTTTATAACAAAGCGAATCAGTTATACATATATCCCCATATCTCTTCATTTTACATCTCCAACCCTCCTTATCCCAACCCTCTAGGTGGTTACAAAGCACTGAACTGATCTCCCTGTGCTATGCAGCTGCTTCCAACTACCTATCAGTTTTACATTTGGTACTGTATATATGTCCATGCCACTCTCTCACTTTGTCCCAGCTCACCCTTCCCCCTCCCCGTGTCCTCAAGTCCATTCCCTAGTAGGTCTGCGTCTTTATTCCTGTCTTGCCCCTAGGTTCTTCATGATCTTTTTTTCTCATAGATTCCATATACATGTGTTAGCATACAGTTTTTTTTTTCTCTTTCTGACTTACTTCACTCTGTATGACAGACTCTAGGTCTATCCACCTCATTACAAATAACTCAATTTCGTTTCTTTTTATGGCAGAGTAATATTCCATTGTATATTTGTGCTGCATCTTCTTTATCCATTCATCTGATGATGGACACTTAGGTTGCTTCCATGTCCTGACTATTGTAAATAGAGCTGCAATGAACATTGTGGTATATGACTCCTTTTGAATTATGGTTTTCTCAGGGTATATGCCCAGTAGTGGGATTGCTGGATCATATGGTAGTTCTATTTTTAGTTTTTTAAGGAACGTCCATAATGTTCTCCATAGTGGCTGTATCAAATTACATTCCCACCAAGAGTGCAAGAGGCTTCCCTTTTCTCCACACCCTCTCCCGCATTTATTGTTTGCAGAATTTTTGATGATGGCCATTCTGACTGGTGTGAGATGATATCTCACTGTAGTTTTGATTTAAATTTCTCTAATGATTAATGATGTTGAGCATTCTTTCATGTCTCCTTTATCAAAGATAAGGTGACCATATGTGCGTGGGTTTATCTCTGGGCTTTCTATCCTGTTCCATTGATCTATCTTTCTGTTTTTGTGCCAGTACTGTACTGTCTTGATTACTCTAGCTTTGTAGTATAGTCTGAAGTCAGGGAGCCCGATTCCTCCAGCTCCGTTTTTCTTTCTCAAGGTTGCTTTTGGTATTCAGGGTCTTCTGTGTTTCCATTATAAATTGTGAAATTTTTTGTTCTAGTTCTGTGAAAAATGTCATTGGTAATTTGATAGGGATTGCATTGAATCTGTAGATTGCTTTGGGTAGTAGAGTCATTTTCACAATGTTGATTCTTCCAATGCAAGAACATGGTATATCTCTCCATCTGTTTGTATCATCTTTAATTTCTTTCATCAGTGTCTTATAATTTTCTGCATACAAGTCTTTTGTCTCCTTAGGTAGGTTAATTCGTAGGTATTTTATTCCTTTTGTTGCAATGGTAAATGGGAGTGTTTTCTTAAGTTCACTTTCAGATTTTCATCATTAGTGTATAGGAATGCAAGAGATTTCTGTGCATTAATTTTATCCTGCTACTTTACCAAATTCATTGATTAGCTCTACTGGTTTTCTGATAGCATCTTTAGGATTCTCTACGTATAGTATCATGTCATCTGCAAACAGTGACAGCTTTACTTCTTCTTTCCCGATTTAGATTCCTTTTATTTGTTTTTCGTCTCCAATTGCTGTGGCTAAGACTTCCAAAACTGTTGAGTAATAGTGGTGAGAGTGGGCAACCTTGTCTTGTTCCTGATCTTAGTGGAAATGGTTTCAGTTTTTTTTCTTTTTTTGTGCGGTATGCGGGCCTCTCACTGTTTTGGCCTCTCTCATTGCGGAGCACAGGCTCCGGACGTGCAGGCTCAGTGGCCATGGCTCACGGGCCTAGCTGCTTCACAGCATGTGGGATCTTCCCAGACTGGGGCACAAACCCATGTTCCCTGCATCGGCAGGTGGACTCTCAACCACTGCGCCACCAGGGAAGCCCCTCCTCTAAGAGTTTTATAGTGTCCAGTCTTACATTTAGGTCTCTAATTCATTTTGAGTTTATTTTTGTGTATGGTGTTAGGGAGTGTTCTATTTTCATTCTTTCACGTGTAGCTGTCCAATTTTCCCGGCACCACTTATTGAAGAGACTGTCTTTTCTCCATTGTATATCCTTGCCTCCTTTGTTATAGAGTAGTTGACCATAGGTGTGTGGGTTTATCTCTGGGCTTTCTATCCTGTTGCATTGATCCATATTTCTGTTTTTGTGCCAATACCGTATTGTCTTGATTACTGTAGCTTTGTAGTATAGTCTGAAGTCAGGGAATCTGTTTCCTCCAGCTCTGTTTTTTCCTCTCAAAACTGCTTTGACCATTCAGGGTCTTTTGTGTCTCCATACAAATTTTCAGATTTTTGTTCTAATTCTATAAAAAAAGCCATTGATAATTTAATAGGGATTGCATTGAATTTGTAGATTGCTTTAGGTAGCATAGTCATTTTCCCAGTATTGATTCTTCCAATCCAAAACGTGGTATATCTCTCCATCTGTTGGTATCGTCTTTAATTTCTTTCATCCATGTCTTAGAGTTTTCTGCATACAGGTCTTTTATCTCCCTAGGTAGATTTATTCCTAGGTATTTTATTCTTTTTGTTGCAGTGGTAAATGGGAGTGTTTCCTTAATTTCTCATTCAGATTTTTCATCATTAATATATAGGAATGCAAGAGATTTCTGTGCATTAATTTTGTATTCTGCTACTTTACCAAATTCATTCATTAACTCTAGTAGTTTTCTGGTGGCATCTTTAGGATTCTCTATGTATAGTATCATGTCATATGCAAACAGTGACAGTTTTACTTCTTCTTTTCCAATTTGTGTTCCTTTTATTTCTTTTTCTTCTCTGATTGCCATGGCTAGGACTTGGAAAACTATGTTGAATAATAGTAGTGAGAGTGGACATCCTTGTCTTGTTCCTGATCTTAGAGCAAATGCTTTCAGTTTTTCCTCATTGAGAATGATGTTTGTTGTGGGTTTGTCATATATGACCTTTATTATGTTGAAGTAGGTTCCCTCTATGCCCACTTTCTTGAGAGTTTTTATCATAAATTGGTGTTGAATTTTTTCAAAAGCTTTTTTTGCATCTATTGAGATGATCATATGGTTTTTCTCCTTCAATTTGTTAATATGGTGTATCACATTGATTGATTTGTGTATATTGAAGAATCCTTGCATCCCTGGGATAAATCCCACTTGATCATGGTGTATGATCCTTTTAATTTGTTGTTGGATTCTGTTTGCTAGTATTTTGTTGAGGATTTTTGCATCTGTATTCATCTATGTTATTTCAGTTTCTTCATCTGTAAAATTTTGATATAATAGTGCCATGAGTTTTTTTGAGAATTAGATTATTTCACATTTGTAATTAGCATAGAATAGTCCCTAGCACATAGTAATTAATAATATATTGATGTTAGTATTTTCTGAATGCAATATACCGTATTTTTAAAATAAAATTGCCTAACATGAAACACTTCAATTAGTTACATACAACATGTGTGGAATTTGTAATAATTTCTGTAGTAGGTACCTAGGGTAATCCTTGCATCCTAGATTAAAGGTGCAATATGAAGAATGTTTTGTTATGTACATGTGTTTCATAATTTGACTCAAGGGGTAAATAAACTAAATGTGATTTTAGTGTGCAGTAAAGTATGTATATAAGTCTGAAGACAAATATTTCGTTACAGTCAAGGTAGCAGTATTCAAGAAAAACAATGTGAAATAAGTATATGGGATATAAAAACATTACTTTCTGAGAGAACACTGTCTGTAGTTTTAGTAATTAATCATTATAAAATATTTTTTATCAAATTTTTCTCAGTGAGCTTTTAATCAAATTCATTTTGATTAGCTCCAATTTTTCCATACTTCTTTTTGTTACTGGTATGTGGACCTTAATGTGTGCTTGCAAAAGTATTTTCAAATTGTATGTAATTAGAATCACTTCTTCATCTGACCATTGCTTTAGCTAACTGGTTATCACTTATTGTTGCTTCTCAGGTTTACATTCCGTCTTACTTCCTTACAGTTTCTCTTTCACATATTCATCCATTTGTCTCCCTGACCCTCAGCAAATGTATATTTGTGTATATTTTCCTTTTATTTTTGCATAAGTAGGGTATTTTTTCACAAAGAACATTTTTTTTTTCAGAAAAAGCAACCTTCAAAATCATGGCAGATATGCTTATTGTTTAGGAACTAGGTTTTTAAGTGCTGACTAATTTTTTTTCTAACACAAAATAGTCATAGATTTGCTTTGTTTTGCAAATTCCACAAACATTGAATTCATTGCATCTTTAAGTTCTGCAGCACCAATCTTTGCAAGGCCTGAGCCACTCTATATAAATTATATAAAAAATAGGCTGATAAAAAGGAATTAACTATGAGTCATTGCTGATTTTACAAATTTTATCAGCATTTTATTGGCAATTTGATTTATATTTAACCATTTTATTAATATAATTTAGAATAAAATTAAACTACTAAATACCTCTTTTTTATTTAAGAAAAATATTGCAGTTGTTGACCTGAAATAAACAGACTGTCAGATATTTTTCCAGAGATCATTATTAAAAGTAAAATTTACCAGAAATAATTTAAAACATTTAGATATGTTTTTTTAATAGGCAAAAATATAATCTGTCAAAATGATCTCCTTCAGCCTCACACTATGTTGAAAAACACTGTTAAAAGCTGTGAGAAATTTAAAGATTCCTAAGACATCGCAATCCCTCAAGGGGCATACAAAGTAGTTGAGAATTTAAAACATGTCACATGGAAAGATTACAAGAAGCAATGCCCAAAGTCAAATAGGCATCTACCCAAGGCACCAATGCCAACTCTATCTATACTTTTATACTGTGAGATTAATTTTTCATGATTAATTATTCTGGGAATTTTGCCTGCCCCTGTCTTCTTATGGCTAAAATTTCTAATCACTGTTTTCTCATGAGCATCCCATAGGTTAAGGGAAAGCAGAAGTTTGCTTATTAAATATTTCACTTATTATTTTTGTCTTAAGGAAACAGTAAGGAGATTATAGAGCAATTCATTATATAGCGGGACTCTCACCAAATACTGGAGTAGGGAAGCTGATACCTACTGTGCAGTCTACGATAATGTTTGAGAATTCTCTGTGAATTTATTTTTCTAATTTAACCTCTAACAGTTGTTATAGATATTGTCAAACTGATTCTGAGTCTTTTGAAGTGTATCATTTGAATATTTTGGATATTTTTGTCTCATTGAGAGGATACTAACATGATAAATTAAGGCTATGAACTCCAGGTCTGTTTCCAAGTTGATATATGTGGTTTGAGAATTTTTCTGAGGTTGACAGGCTTTCTGTGTACTATCATTGTTACCTAATAATATGATATCGTAAGCAATTGCCTAGAAATTTTGCACTCTTTTGGGCCATTCTACAAGTGATTTCTTTCATTCAGTGATTCACAACCCCCGTCCCTGTTGTGTGCAGAGGAAAAGCACATCCCATCTCCTACAGTGGCTCATTAAAAAAAAAATTTCCCTCCATGAATCTGTGTAGACCAACCCAATGGGACCTCAGTTCTTCAGACTTTCTCATAATCAATAATTTTTGCTTTTCTTCCCTGGGATATTTAACAATAATTGTAGTTTTATGCCCATAGGATTCAATAGAAATCCACATACCTTTCAGAGAAGTTTGCTCCGAGAAGAAACTGCCCACAGAAAATTCCCTATTCTCAGTTAAATGACATTTCCTCTTTATTGCTAAAATTATACCAAATTTTATAAAGTATAAAATATTTTCTCTTAGGTTTGGTTTAGGTTTCAAGTAATTGATACTTAGATTCCTATTTATTTGTACATAATCCATACAAAAATAGCCAACTATTTGATTAATGAAACTCAAAGTTGCACTAAAAATCTAACACATTTTCACAAATCTTAAGTGTCAATGTTAAAAAAAATTAGCTAATTATGCTTAGAGCAGTAATTATTTTAAAACAACTCTTAAATTGTCTTATTTTGGTAACAAAAATAATGTGAATTCATGTAGAAATTTTGGAAAATACAGAAAATATCACAAACGTTAAAAGGAATGTTTTATAAAATCATTACATTTTCTTCTGAAAATGATTTTAATGGATGCATTATAATGCATCAAGAGTAATGCATTTAACTGAAGCCCAATAAGTGATATTTAGGTTATCTTTAGCACATACCTGATTATTACTTTTGCAATCACTGAGTCAAAAGTTGGGCCCATTTTCATTATTAGCATTGCCAAGTTGTCTCTAAAAAAGTATTATCAATTTACTTTCATTAGCAATGGACAACTCACATAAATCCTGACTATCTAGACATAATTCTGGGTTTCTCCCTTTAAACTCATCTGTTTGTCTATTTGTGTCATAATACCACCTGGTTTTAATATTGTGCCTTTACTGTATTTTAACTCATAGAGGATTGCAGAGTATTTCTTTTCCAGGTCTTCTTGGTTCTTTTATCACACTCATATTGGCAGCTAACTTTTCATATTATTGTTCTGTGTTTCTAAAGAAAATCCCATTATGATCCCCTTGATGTGGGTGACATTAAATTTGTGAATTAATTTAGAGATTGGCCGTATACATCATTGATAACTGTTCACACTATTCAGGTCTTTTTTCTCCTTTAAAGAAGTTTCTTTATTTTCTTCATAAACTTCCTATGAATTTCCTATTCAGTCTGTTCTTAGATATTTTATATCTTTTTGGGCTATATTTTGGAAATTATAGTTCCTCTCAGGTCAATTCTGGACTATAAGAGATGCTATGGTTTGTAGATATTTATTTTCTAACATATAATCAGATTGGTCCTAATATGTTTTCATGTTATTCAGTTTATAATCTTGTGGTTCACTTGTTTATAATCTTATGCAAAGAATAGTGATTTTTGTCCCCATATTTTTAATATTTATAACTTTTAAGTATGTTAAAATATTTACTTGGCCAAATTTTAAACGGCTTGACTAAAAACTAGGGTTGAAAATGGGCATCCTAGGTTTTCCCCTGATCTTATAGGCAAAGTGTAATGTTTTAACAAACATGATAATGATGATGATGGTGATATGATGATTGATTATGGAGACTTTGAGTCTGAATATCCTGCTCTTTCTAATTTACTGAATTTTTATTTTTTGGAATACATTTAAAACATTTAATCAAATGTTGTTGGGTTTATATTAATACAGTTTAGGATTTTTTCCTCACATTTTATATTTGGCAGAATAAATTAGATAAATAACCTTATAGTAATAACATTTCTGCCATTCTAGAGTAAGCAATTCTTTGTCATGTTTTATTATTCATTTTAATTTACCAATGAATTCAATTCGCTACTATTTTAGTTTGGATTTATCAATTTATACTTTGTTTGCTTCCATATACAGTTGAAAAAGCTCATTTTTATTTGAAGATTTGTTGAATAGCTTAGAAAATGTACTTTATCATCACGTTAACAGTCAGATTTACACACAATGTGACAGTACATAAGATGCTATTTATAGCAACCCTTTAATGTACTTGATGACTTTTGTTTTAATTAATTAATTTATTTATTTTTGGCTGCTTTGGGTCTTTGTTGCTGCGCAAGGACTTTCTCTGGTTGCCGCGAGTGGGGGCTACTCTTCGTTGCGGTGCGCGGGCTTCTCATTGTTGTGGCTTCCCTTGTTGCGGAGCACGGGCTCTAGGTGCACAGGCTTCAGTAGTTGTAGAACACGGGCTCAGTAGTTGTGGCTCGTGGGCTCTAGAGCGCAGGCTCAGTAGTCGTGGCACACGGGCTTGGTTGCTCCGCGGCATGAGGGATCTTCCCGGACCAGGGCTCGAACCCATGTTCCCTGCATTGGCAGGTGGATTCTGAACCACTCTGCCACCAGGGAAGCCCCCTTGATTACTCTTTGAGAAGGAGAGTTATGATTTGATTTTATATAAATTAACAAATTAATGTGACATGATTTTCTTTAGGCTCTTATAATTAGCTCTTGGAACTTTTTTTCGGCCTTTGGAGCTTATAATTGCTTTGGATGGAAATACAGGTACAGTTAAAGTCTTTAAAATAATGTAAAATTCAACATGGACATTGAGGGAGGGAGGGGAAAGGAAGAGATGAAAGGAATGAACGAAGTTTATAATAACAGTAAAGTGCAATTACCACAAAACTTATCCATTTATATGGTAATGCTAAACTCTGTGCTGGTAAATAATAATAATAACCACAACCAACTTAGAATCTCAGAGAGTAACCAAAACAAAAGATTATTTCTTGTTCACTCCACGCTCAGTGTGGAGGTCAAGTCTTTTTCCCATATTCACTGAGGGACCCTCTGAGAAGGAGCCATCTCAATATATTCTTCAGCGCTCCCTGCAGCAGACACCTGCCCCTGAACCATGCTGACAGAGCATTAGACCAGGACAGTCAGGTGCCCAGACTAACTGCAAGGCACGGTGGGAAATTTAGTGAGCATTGCAACTTTTATCTTAGGTAGAGAAAGAATAAAGAGAAAATAAGGAAGAGACATGGAGAACAGAGGAAAACAAGGCTGCCCCAGAAGTCAAAGGGAAGAGACCCTTTAAGAAGGACCAAGGCCATCATCAAGTTCTGCTACATGGGTTAGAACACGGATAGATAACTACCCAGGGTCTTGGCTATCTGTAACATTTTAGTGATCTGAATGAGACTTGTTTTGATGGAGACAGTAAACCCTGATTAATGTTGATTGATAATAGAAATAGAGGTAAGACAATGGTAGCAGTGAATATATATTTTCTAGGAGTTTTGTTGTAATATGGATGGGAAAACCAGGATGATGCTTGGAAGGGCATTTTGATACTTTAACATATTTAATGATATAAAGATCTTAGTATAATTAAATGTATCAAATATATTTATGTATCCTTGAATATTTAAAGATGTTAAAGATATTATATATGTCAAGGGGATTCATCTACTGAGATATGAAAAAAATGATGTTGCAGGTGAGAAGAGGGTTGTGGTGAGAAATGAAGTCCTTGGAAAGACCCTAAGGAGTAGGTGGAGAGGTTGGTCTTAAATAGCAAAGTACATGTTTCTTCCTTTGTCACAGGAGAGAAGACAGAAGGTGAAGATGTAGGTAGAGGTTGGATTTGGATGCAGAAAGATGAGATACTTCTTGTCTGTTTCTGTTCTTCTGTGATGTTTCCAGTAAGGTGATTAGTGAGATTGAGGCTGAAGGAAAGTGGAGATTTCACGAGAAAATGTCTTAGAAATTGGGGAAGTGAATTTACCAGTAATGTGCAGCGTTCATTACGGTTGATTTGACATTTGGCCCAACAAATGGTGAGAAAGACTCAGGAAAAGAATCTTGTTTACAAGGGAGAAGTTTTATTGAACTGATTTGCACTTTTGCTGGTTAAGAATTGATATGAAGGCAGCAGGGAAGTAAAGAAAAACGTATAGATTATTGACAAATGGTTTGGAGGTCTTGATACAGCCAGAGAGCTGCTGACACAGAAATACTGGAATAGTTGAACTCAACAGTTAGGACCTGTTGACCAGAGAGATTTGAAATCAAGATTTATTATGACTAAGCCATTAACTCATTAAGAAAACAAGCATCTTTTAGTGCCTATAATAACTATTTCTGTGTTATGTGAAAGAACTTTGCAACAAAAGAACTAGACAGTGAAAGAACACATGAGAACCTTGGCCTCATGAAACTTGTTGTTTCATTAGTGTATTAAGAAACCAATACAAAGACTTCTGAGATTATATCATAACCTATTCCTCCTGACCAGGAGATGAGAAAGTGACATTTAAGCTGGAGCTCTAGAAGAAGTAGGATCTAGAATCATTTAGAAAAATTAGTGGGGATATCAGAACTTTTCAAACAGAAAGGAGATTCCTTTGAGGACGAAAAACAAAGTCAGTGAGCTAGAGGTAATGTGGTGTGAGATATCACCATTATCTGTTGGTAAGATTATAACCTATTCTAGAGAAAACTTCTTGCAAAATTTTCTCTGGTTGAAACATATGATGCTTAATTGCTATAGTCCAATATCTCAAAAATGTAGTCCTCGTTCATCGCCAACAGTGTAAGAAAACATTAAGTCCAGTATATGGGTAATTTAATTTATGATGTATCAGAATTAGTACGTGTGTGTGTGTGTATGTATATGGTAACTTGAAGAATTACACACATAATACACGTGTATGTATCTAAACGCATTAGTCGTGATGTTTTCTTCTTTCTACTATAACCAGACACATTCCCTTGGACTGTGTATTCCTCTTAAAAGACAACAAATGTATCTAAGTCTCTTCTCCATCTGCATCTCAATGAAATTTTTATTTTCTAGTACACTTAAACATTTTTACTTTTAGTAAAAGCTAGGTAGTTATATTTTAATTTTATATGGATAGGACTGGCAAATAGGTTCCCTTTTTTTTGGTTACAGGGCCAATTTGCTTTCCTTGTATTTTAGTCATTAGAATATGTTATCTTTCCTTCTAGATTACAATTTCTTTCCGTAAGAAATAGACAGTGTCTTGAGAATAGTACCAATGAATAACATTTTTTAAATGACTAAGAACCTAGTGAAAAATCACAGTAATGTATCTTATATATGTCTATTTTCTTTCAAAATTGTACATAACTATTCTATAGAAAGTTTAGAATGTATTCATGTCTTTTCTAGTTAGCATCACAAACCACAAAGATTTGTACCATAAATAAAATATAGTTTTTAAAATAAGTGCTTTTATCATCTGTTTGTGTCTAGATTATTCAATTTCCATTTTTAGTATTTTTTCCTTATAATTGGAAGTATTCATTAATTTGAGAGGAACTCTAAAGGGTGATTGTTATTTTTGAGTATAATTTAATTAGGGTGAATATATAAATTCTTTCAGACACTTAGTAAATCATTCTGTCACTCCCATAGTCTTTATCTATGTGCCAAAGTGAAGTGGGCATTTGGCAAGTGACCAGTTAATTTGATCAATGCAGATGCCAAACAGTATTATGCAGGGGAAAATGTCATTTGGCAGCTAAAGTCAAGTCTTAATGGACCAAATGGTTTGATGCAACTGCAGGGATAGTTTATCCCTAACCTTAGATGAACTGACCCTATAAAATTCACAGAAAATGGGGGTAGCTGGACATTTGAACACAAGCGTTTTCAACTTTTCTTATTTTACAAGCCTGTGACCAGATGGACTGGATCCATCTCAACTACATATGCAACAATATGCATATTTTTCTCAACTATGCATGAAACGTATAATAACCAGGTCCTCTTCTTTCATGATTTGAAGTGAAAAGTCTGAAAAAAAATTTTTATTATGATGTATCACCTTACATACTCAATTACCAGATGTTTACTAGAAGCTAACATTTATTATTGATAAGAGGAAACTTGTTCACTGGTTTTTTTAGGCTTAAAATAAGCATGATTTCATATTTACAAGTTGAAGTTAATTTAACAAAATGCTAGATAATTAGTCGTCTGATTTTTGGATGATACGAAACTGATCTTGTACAATTATTAACTGGGGAATAATTACAGCTGTATTTTTGAAGGAGGGAAAATTATTCTGAATAATAACAAAGTCATAATCAAATCAAAATGAATTCCAATTATATTGATTTTATAGCATTTCAAGAAAATTTTCCACATAAAGGAATTTAGAAGAAAATTGCCTTCTTGTATAACAGAATTGCATTTTTCATTGCCTTACTTTTGCATCTGTAAGTGCATTTGTGCCTTTGGAAGAAATATACCATTTTCATGGTGGAAGAAACTCTTTCTTGCAATTGTGTTAGACCGTGTTAGTATCTGTGTAACACTTGGGCTCATACAGACTGAAATAACCACTAATATATTTCACTTATTTAAAAATTATGAACAGAATTCCATTGAAATTATAAATATTGAGTCTATTGACAATATAGGTAGTTGACAAAGTATTTTCAGAGCATGTATATTTAAGATATGCCATATAAACAAAGCAGATGAAGCAGTATCTAGAGCCCAGAATGCTTTGTATAATGTTTAGTATAGGACCTTTTAACCCTGTTCAATTTTGTATGTAAAGGGTTATATTTAAATTTGTTACAGAAGCTTTGCATGAGTGATTTTTATTGAATAGCTATAGCATGAAAATATAAAAAAAGAGTATACAAACAATGTCTGTGGCCTAATTTTCAATTATGAACTTGGGAGGATACTTAAAGTTGCAAAAAAAAGAATCAAAAAAATATTTGTAGAATCACTTTTTCCCTCCTGAGACTTAGGCCTGTTCATAAGATGAAAAGAACATGTACAAATAAAGGACATTTATCAGGTAGGGATGGCAGATGTTAAAGTCTCTTGAATTCCTGTTTTTAGCATCAAAATTTTAAAAGAGCAAATGAGATGATAGCAACTACCAGTGACACAAGTAAATTTAACATGAATAACAGGAGTTAGAATAAGTTCTCCGTGTAGGAAAGTCACTCGGATTTTCTCCAACTGTGTTTATAGCAACTATTCCCAGCCGCGACACAGCACTCACCGTATTCTATTTTCATGTATTTTAACTCATCTCATTTTTCCAGTAGAACGTGAGCTCCCTTGGCCAGGAATGTGTTACACATGTAACATAGGGCTCACTACATTTTCAAAAGTTATCAACTGGCTCTCTGTGAGCCACCCAAACGTTCCAGGTTCTGGGCAACTGGCACTTACTATTTGTGTCGACAGGCAGCATCCAGGTTCCAATTGCAGACACCGCTAAGTAGAGCAGGAGGAAGGGCTGTCCCTTGACTGGAGGACACATCCAAACAGTGTTTCTAGCTCTGGATGTTTTCCTTGACGTGTGGGACCCATGCCTTTTTTTCTGTTGTGAATCCAACCTTTCCAACTCGCTGTTTCCCCGAGAAACTCCATTCCTTAACCCACGCAATACCACATTGTTGAATTCATGATTCATGACGGCAACCACAAAGGGGACCCACTTTGTACAAGAGGCAACCCATGGAAATTAGGTATGGGGATACTTACTTTTAGTTTTAGATGAACTAACTTATTTGTTTTCCTAATTTGATTTTATTGTTTTACCTAACTTTGGCTTCTAATGCTTCTCTTTTGTAAACACCAACACAATGAGAGGAGAGAAGCAATTCAGTTATTCCACACTGAAGGATTCATTTGTGTGCCTTAACTTATCACTCATTAAACTGGTTTATATTTCCAGACTCCCTATGAGTTCACCTTAATGTGCCAATTAACGTTAACCTATAGGGTAGTTTTGATAATTTCATATAGGTAACAGATAATGATTTCTGGATATAGAGGCGATCTGGAGGATTAAATGTTAATAAATGCTATGAATAGGTGTTTAATTCCTGAGTTCTGAGACAATCTGAGGTTGTGAATAAAATATGCTCGATCTTTCTCAGATCAAATTGGAAAACTGAGTTAGCTTTGGGGTTCTAGATCTAAGTTTGGTTATTTCAACAGAAAGTAAAAGGCACACTCAATCTGTACACCTGTGATCTCTCATCTTGTTCCCAAAGCAAATACTCTGTCAAAAATCATGGTCCACTTGTATTCCAGGAAAGAGTAACATTTTAGAGGTTAATATTCATTTAATAACAAGTTATACAATATTTTTAGGAATGCAATAGCAAAAAAACCCTTTTTAATCTTTTCTACATCAACAGTTCGTCTTTCAACTTGATATACTCCTTTTGAAACATCATCCACATGTAATATTATACATTGCAGGCGCTGAAAAAGATACAGAAATGAGTTAAGAGGAAACCACTTCCTTCTTACAACATGCACTTTGTATCTCTGAGGGCGTGTCCAGTAGATGGAAAACGCTCTGTTAAATCCCCTCCGTTTGTAGACCTCAGGGTCGAAGCTTCTGCGTTTCCGCAGTTTGGCATCAGGCCAGGCGGCGGGCAGTGAGGATGGGATCTTCTGCTCCCTCCTCCCTACGTTGCTTTCCCCACCACCACCCCCGCCCCGACTAGATAGGCTTCCTTCTACTTCTCAGGGCTGGAAGAGAGGACAGAGGAGGGAGCAGTCCTATGAACTGGAGTGGTTTCAGGCACGGTGCTCCAGGCCAGCCCCTTCTGCCGCAGTGCCTCTTCAGTCAGCCCCTGACCTACCATCACCCTGAGCTCTCCCACAGTCCACTCCATGCGGGATTCTTCTGTTGGTGTCATCTTGCCCACCCGACTGGTCCTTTAAAGTGGGGGACTTTTTTTTAAATGATGCAAATCCAGCTCCTCTCTGCAGGGGCCACTCAGACTCACCCCCAAACATTTATGCCTTCCTGTTCCAAGAAATTCTGAAAGTGCAGGCAATTGCGAGGGAAGCACCACCTCCCTGCTCTATAGCAACAGGCTGCTTATACTTTTTCTAGTATGAATGAGGAATCAGTCTGTCCCCCAAACACCAGGGGACACTTTTAAGATTTTTCTCTGGAAAAATTGATGTGTCTTCATGTGGGGCAGGTAACTCCATTCCAGTTCCCAGGACAGAGGAGAGAAACTGCCCCCGGGCTCAGGTAACAGGCCTTCCCAGGGTCTCCCTGTCCACCTATGATCCGCCCATTACACACCCTCCAGGTGGGCAGGGCCTAGTAGGTACAGGACCAGGTTTCTACCACACTTTTATTTTTCTTGTCATTTGTTTTAGAAGGAGAGGAGCTCAGTGTTGAGGCCTTACGTAAAACTGGACAAAAGTAAAAACCCTATTTCATGTATGTCTTGTTACTGTGTGTTTGTGTGGTGCATACATACGTGCATACATAATTGGAGTCATGTACATAAAATTGTGCCTGTGCTTTGTTATTCCACATTATATAGCCTCAGTATTGTTGCATCATCAAAATTCTTCGCACATAATTTAAGGGCTTATAATATTACCGTATAAGGATTAATTATAATGTATTCAGTAAGGGACCGATCATATAGGTTACTTTTTAACATATTGTTAGATATAATGCAGAGTGACTATTTTAGAACATAAAACTTTCATTCATATGTATATTCATATATATATATACACATATATGTATACATATATATAGTATTTTCCTAGAATAATTTTCTTGTTATAAACTCTAGGACAGAGTTAAGAACTGATGATGTATTTTCATAAATTATCTTAATGTCATGAAAATTTACATTTTCCTTCAGCAGCATATGAGAGTGTATTTCTTACCATTTCTATATAGATATCCTTATTAATATTTTTTTCATTTCTTGGATTATTGTATTTCCTCTTAGAATTTTTTCTATCTTTATCTTAATCTCTGGATTATTTCCTATTAATTTTTATGAACACTCACTGTGGTTTTATTTCTACTGGCCTTTCTGATCACTTCCTTTTTCTCGCCTTTATTGACCCTTCTGCTCTTTCTTTTCCACGAATGGAAGTAGGAATTGTTTGGCTATTGGGTCTGTCAAACTCAACACACAAGTCTATGTATATTATTTAAATTTTCCCTAGAATTATGAGCAAAGGCAATACCCTTATCTGTCAGGAGAGTTTGCTGTATACAGAGCCACTTTCACGTAAAAGGGCTGCACGGAGGACCTGGAGAAACCCTGATTTATCAAATGAGATGAAATATTTTCCACAGAAAAGTATTTTCTCTGAACATTTGTAGCTTTGTACAATTACAGGGCTCTTCTCAGTGTGGGTAGAGAGAAGGTTGGAAAGTTTGGTTATAAAGCATTACTTAACTAAGTGTGCATGGCTTTAAGAAAAAATTGTGTGGGAGTGATGCATTCCCCACTGAGTGTGAGTCAGTGCTCTCTCTCTCTCTGTTCCCCCCATGGGAGCCTGGAAAATAGAAAAAGAACTTCTGATTCCATCTACAATTTTGGTGACTAACAATTCAGGGTTTAACTTAAGATTTGTATGTTCTCTGGAGACAAAGGATGCTGTATGAGTACTAAATTGTACTTGCAACTTATGGTTTAGCCGTAGGGTTAATAGCCGTATTTGCAATTCTTTAGAAATCTTTAAATATCACACAGAGTCAGGATATGTATTATAAAAACTGTTTGAATGTATTGCCAACTATTACAAAACTTTATTATGTGTAGATTGAATTGGTGATGAATGCTTGCTGTTAAAGGGAAATGAGTGTAAAGAGACTCTTCCTTTTCCTGTGCACAGTACAATCCAGCCTGCATACAATCTAGAATCATAAACACATTTTGTTGTTTGCTTCACCAATCAGTAAGACATATTGTAAGTATATTCATTTATTCATACATTCATCTATCATTTGTTGAGCACCTTCAGTGTCCAGGCACTATTTAACACACTACAGATAATTGATGAACTATACAGTTAAAAGAAAAAGACCCAAAAAAGCTCTGTCCCTGTGACCCTGGTGGTGTATCTGAGAGACAGACATCTTTTTGTAAAATGAGTCAGTTTAAAAATGACTAAGAGCCTAGTAACCTTTGTTATGCACTGAAACTGCCAGTGAATTAGTCAATCAAAATGTTTTTAAGCATGTCAATTGGTGTAACCTAATATTATTGTGCTAGACTATTAGTAAGGATAAAGCGCTACAACAAACTCCGGATCTCTGCAGCTGATACAAGTTTATTTTTTGCTCATTTCTTAATCCAGTGAAGCCAGGAGGCTCTCCTTGGTGTTTCTTCTCCATGTGGTGACTCAGGGATCTGTAACTGTCAGCTTTTAGCTTCATCATCTTGTAGCCCTTCAGTTCTAGGTACTTAGGTAAGGAAGTGGGACATCATGGAAGTTCCCATGGGATATCTCCTTGCTAGAGCTAGAAGAGCTATAAACCAGTTCCTTCCACATTCCATCAGGCAGACTTTAGTCTCAGTGTCCCATTGAAAGGCAAGCTTAACAAAACTACTCCTATTTTATTAATCTGATATAAATACCAATTCATTTCCAATTTTGTATATTTTCAAGGTGTTCTTTATAAATTTTCTTTAGGCTGGCTCAGTTTTTCTATACTATTCTGCTTGTTTACCAATAGACCAATTCTTCATCAATTCATCTTTTTGTACTTGATAGATTATTTTTATCCTTAATAATTCATTCCTTCAATTTTCCTCAGATAATATTGGTATGCTTTATCCAACAGTTTGAATTGATTGCTTGCCATACACCAAGATATATATATCTTTATATATATCTTTTTGTAGTTAAATTGAGATCGTATCTTTTCTGCTAGCAACAGCTTTATCTCTCTAAAGTTTGCATTGTATATTCATTATTTCCAAAATTTTACAATTAGAGCTCCAGTTTTCTATGGACCTGACAACTAATTAATTTTCACATTTCCACATAACTCTTAATTGTTTCTACTCTACAGATATAGGTGCATTCAATATATATTGACTAGTAGGATAAAGCAATCTTAAGTAAACGCACAAAGAGGTATAAATTTCAACATGCAATAAAGACTATAAAGGAAATGAACAGGTATCTGAATGATTAAAAATAATACTGTGAATCATTATTCACATTTGAGTAATCAAGAAAGCATCTCACAGGAAATCCTATTTAAACTGGGACCTGAATGTAAATTAGGAGCCACATGAGTGTAGAGTTGCAAAAGCTCTTTGCAGGCGAAAGGAAAAGCATGTCCGAATACTTTGAGACAGGAAAGGATTTGATGAATTCAAAGAACTGTAGAAAGATAACTTCCTAGAGAACATCCTGAGTTCTTTCATCAAGAATATGTGGATGGAAAATCCTGCCTCTGCCTAAAACTAAAATTGCTTTTGGGGCTTCCCTGGTGGCGCAGTGGTTGAGAGTCCGCCTGCCGATGCAGGGGACACAGGTTCGTGCCCCGGTCCGGGAAGATCCCACATGCCGCGGAGCGGCTGGGCCCGTGAGCCATGGCCGCTGAGCCTGCACTCCCGGAGCCTGTGCTCTGCAACGGGAGAGGCCATAACAGTGAGAGGCCCGCGTACCGGAAAAAAAAAAAAAATTGATTTTGCCCTGCCTCTCGCATATTAGTTTAGCTGGGCTTAGAATTCTAGGTTACTCAGCAACTGAAGACATTACTGTATTTAATAAGGCTTCTTGTTGTTGCTGATTATGAGTTTACTATTAGTTCCTCTCTTTATACGTTTTTATTTCCCACAATCCGTCTGTGCTGTAATAATATCCCTTGGCCTTTGTTGTTTCTCAGTTTGTTTATAACATGTCTGATTGTTACTATATATTTTTATTCTGCTCAAAATTTTGTGCAATTTTTTTGCATTTTTTTTCCCGAAAACATAACATTGAGAGGTTGCCTTATCAACACAAAGGCAAAGTTTCACTTGGAGAAAACCACTTTTATCCTTGCTCATTCCCTTCCTACTTCCTTCCCAGCAAGATTCAGCAGATATTTGGGGATTATAATACATCAAGCTTAAGGACAAAGACCACGTATGAGCTAAGGGTGACAAAGCAGAAAGATAAAAAGAACCCAGTCCGTGGTGGCATTTGCTGAGATGCTCTATCTACTCTGGATTACTGACACTTCACCTTATTATTGCATTTGATAACTAACTAAACTATCCTAGCCAGTTTTTCTACCTATTCTGTTATGTTTAATTAATGTATCACAAATGACTTACACATATTTTGTCTTTTGAAGGTTACAATTCTATGAAATTGCTATTGTATGCATTTTACAGATGAGGAAAGTAGGACTTAATTTAAAGTTAATGAAGCTTTTTTATATTTTCTAAAAAACTTGAATATTATTGGGAATATTGACATAACTGATTATATGAGAGATTAGTAGATGCTCAACAAACTTTTTTTTTGGTCAATTGCTTATGTATCTATGGTACTGAATAAGCACAGATGGCATTGAATAAACACGAACTCCAATGTGTGATATTCAGTCTATGGGCCTCACACACACATACACACACACACACAATATAAGTGCCACAATGTAGCCACAGTATTGTGGCTTTGCACCCTTTTTGCACATTTCTTTCTTAGTAAAGTTTCCATCATCTATTTTCCATCCATGGTGTTTGTACTATGATATTTAATTCTATAGGATAGATCTCCCCAGGTGACAGCCATGGGACATGATGTTGGCGTTTGTGCTACGTGGGTAGCATATTCTGAGACAGATATCAAAATGTAGGAAGTTTATTAGGGAGTACAACACCCATGGGGAAAGAGGCCAGAGAGCAAAGGGCAGAGGGAGAAGTAGGACTGGGGAGAAGTGATAATAGTAATACCTCTGGATACCTCTGAGGCTGGCATAGATCTTTGCAGCTGTCCCAAATTGAGGTGAGAAGAGCAGTTCCTTCATACTTCTAAAATGACCAGGCTGTCCCAGGAAGGGGGTGTGGAGTTTTTTGTTTTTTTAAAATATTTATTTGGTCATGCAGGGTCTTAGTTGCAGCAGGTGGGCTCCTTAGTTGTGGCATGCGAACTCTTAGTTGCAGCATACGTGTGGGATCTAGTTCCCTGACTAGGGATCAAACCCGGGCCCTCTGCATTGGGAGTGCGGAGTCTTATCCACTGCACCACCAGGGAAGTCCCAGGAAGGAGGCTCCTTATAGCCAAGGGGAAATGGCTGTGATCAGACATTTCCAGCAACCAGTGAAATACATCCTCTCATCCTGCAGGAGAACCTGGAGGGCACAGGACAGCATCCCCTCACAATATGTCCTCCCTGCTTATCATCCACCTTTCATAAACAGTTCCCTATCTTATTAGCTCATTGGTTTATCTCTTAGTATTTGTCACAGTGGGAAAATTTTCTTGTTTAATTGTCTTTATTACCTCTACTAGGTTTTAAGTCTGTGAGGTTAAAAATTGTGTCTGCCTTGTTTGCTTTTATAAAAAGAATGCAGAAGCCAGTCTACATGGCACGTGGTAGACACTCAGTAAACGCTCCTTGAATCACTGATAATGTGTCAAGTCTACAACGAGCACTAAAATCACTCTATACTTAACATATAAGATATTAAATGAACCCTCTGAAGTTGCCACTTAAGACCACAAAAATGTTCTCATTTTAAAGCTATTATCTGACACCAAGTATCATAAATGTTTATGAATAACACTGAATTCTGTAGAAATATACGTTCCTTTGATTTCTGTATTTCTTGAGGTCAGAATTGAAGATATAGAGACTGACATTTATCCTTATAAGTAGGTGGTACAAGATATTTTTCGAATGCACTTAATTTGGATGAGCTTGTGAATTCTTTATTCAAGTAGATGGATTTGATTGTAATAACCACCCAATGTGCCTGAGTCAACTTTTGAGCAGAGAAAATCTGCCCTTGTTGATAGCATTATTACTCATAGCTGGAGTCTAACAAGGCTATCAACAGACCATGAGCTAGTTATTTCCAATTTTATGTGTTTCTCTTTATTAAATATAGTTGACTCATATTATACTGAGAATTTCAGGTTCTCTACATAACAGTACAGTATTGTTATGCATTTTTGAAATTACAGATGCCAAAATTTCTAATTTTCTATGGATTTTTTTAAAAATTGAACAAATAACGTATATAATAACAACTTTAATACTTTAAAATTTTCTGTATGTCATTTTGTTTTTCCTTCAAATTGATGCATATAAACTTATTTGATTCATTTTTAACCAGCGTTTCATTATGTCATTTAAAATTATAAGAAAATGTATTTTTGTTCTGGCAGCTTGGCACAATCAAAATCAGTTAAGCTTCAGTTAAGCATCGTGTATCGGCTACAATATTAATTCTAGGTAGAAAGCAATATTCTTACTTACAAGAGCATAAACTAATGCATGATTTCATAAGCCATATACAGAATTTAAAACCTGCTATCAAATTCTTCACATCACTAGAAACAGAGTCAATCTATCTGAGGAACTAATGTTATTCTATCAGAAATATCCATATACAAACACATTGTATATGCTTATTTTCTATATCGATTCAACATTATTATTCATATCAACTTATAAAAGGATTGTGAATTATATTTACTGTTCAGTTTTATAGCTTTGGGTTTATAGAGGATTACATACTGACAAATACTCTCTAGTACTGTATATTTTTATATGTTTAATTTCTATTCAGATTTTTCTCTGCCAAAATAAAATATATCACATCATGGTTTTATGCATTTCTACCATTAAAAATATATTAGAATAAGCTCGCTCTAAAAATCCATATGGATCTTTATTATTGACTTATTCTCTTTTTATATGCAAATTATTAACTCTTTAAATGAACATCTATTTGGATGCCTTCCAACTGGAGGTCTGTAAGTAAGCTACAGGGGAAATTGAGATTTCAGATAAAAGCATCAAACAAAACATATACAGGGGATTATGGTTTGTGATCCTAAGTGCCTTTACTCTAACGTGCATTCAAAGAAAGAACTGGGGGTGGGGGGAATCTCATCACAAGAATAACCGAAAAAATGAGCCTGTAGTAGCAAATGTCATAGCTTTGAGAATTAAGGAAGAAATCCATCTCTCTCCTGAAAGTAAAATTGGGGTGTTGATGAACTAATGGATTAAAATGTCAAAGAACCTGTGAAGTCTTAGAAGATAAGGCCTGCTAACAAAGTTAAAGCCAGCCGGGATATTGTTTTGAAACAATGAAAAAAGGAGGAGTAATTTACAGCTTGTTTGGACATAAGCAATGTGTATAGCCTCTCAGAGACTGAATGGGGAAAATAGAAAAGACAAGAGAGAGAAGGTATGTGAAGAGTTCAGTGATAGTAGGTGCTTGGCTAATACTAATCTCTTTCACCCTAAACTGATTTTTTAAAAAATATCCTTACTAATGAAATAATTTTTTTTCTCCTATGTTGAAATCTAGTTTTCATCTTTTTAGAATAGAAAGTAAAAGGTATCCTATGAACATAATTAAAATACATGTGGCTATAGATACAGTTTGATATATTTTCTCGTAACGAAATGTGCCCGAGGCCAGGCCAGGTCTGCGGACCTCAGTTGGAAGCATGATTCCCCTATTGGCCCAGACTGTTGTGTCAGTACCTCCAGGCACACATCTTCCTTAAAAATCCTAGATCACCTCCTCCCACCCAAGGAGACGTCTCATATTTTATTGCTCCGTTAGGTTCCATCTACCTTCCTAAAACATTTACTGCCAAGAGTAAAGTTGACTACAGTTGGCATATACTAGTGGTCCTCAGACTTTATGTTGAATTATAAACATCTGGAGGGCTTGTTAAACCCAAGGTTGCAGGGCCTCAACTCCTGAGCTTCTGATTCAGTAGTTCTTGGATGGAGTTCTCAGGGTATGCTGATGCTGCAGGCTTGGGGACCACTCACAGAGAACAGACGTTGGCTAACATATATCCACCTCCCGGGCCTGAGAATAAGGTGGCCTTCCCTGAGCAAATGGCCATGCAGTAGAGCATGAATGCTAGAGGTCTGCCTACAAGGATGACACATGCTTGGGGTGGAATTGGTACTGACAAACAGCAATGAATTTCCTTCCCTCCTCCCTCCCTCCCTCCCTTCTCTCCTCCCTTCTCTCCTCCCTTCTCTCCTCCCTTCTCTCCCTCCCTTCTTTCCTCCCTCCCTCCCTCCCTTCCTATATGCACATCTCAAAGGTTCTTTTTGTTTACTTAGCTCCATTTAAACAAATCTAAGTGAATTGTACAAGCCTGAAGTCAAAGCATTGACTATCTGAGAAATAATTTTACTAAATCACAAAGGGTTTTTTTTTTTTAGCGGTATGTGGGCCTCTCACTGTTGTGGCCTCTCCCGTTGCGGGGCACAGGCTCCGGACGCGCAGGCTCAGCGGCCATGGCTCACGGGCCCAGCCGGTCTGCGGCATGTGGGATCTGCCCGGACCAGGGCACGAACCCATGTCCCCTGCATCAGCAGGCGGACTCTCAACCACTGCGCCACCAGGGAAGCCCCACAAAGGTCTTTTAGGTAGTTGCATAATTCCTGAGGAAAAGCCATCATTTTACAGATTTGCTATTCCTCTTCCATTAAGCTCTGCATTACTTTTGTGGCAAATTCTTTGTTTGCCAGATCAAGAAATTCTTTCATTAAATGCTCCATTGTCATTCCAAATAAGAGAATTGTGTTTCCCTACTGCATATCTTTCTGTGAAAGCATAAGGTATATAATTTGGCATTGGAAAATTGTACTCTGAAGAAAGGAGAAATCTGTTTGCATTTTAAATGTGGTTTGTGACGTAATTTGATAAAACACTGCCGTGAAGCCATAAACTGCACTGTTACTGTGAGGCAAGGGAAGGGACCATGAGCCTGTCCCATCAGCAGGGGTCTAGCTGCCTGTCCAAGTTTGCCTGTTCCCAGCTGCCCTTCGGCACTGCTCAGGTTTAAATACCAATGGTTGTGATTCTGACTCTTATAGGGGCCAGGGTTTTCAGAACAGCAGCAAGATTCCAGGAATCTCTCGGTTATTTGATAGATTGCCATGGAGGCGTGGTGGGTGGTTGGCGGGCGTGGGAGCCCTCCTCTGCCTTTTCCTCCTCCTGGCTTCCTGAGAGTGGTCAGCAATTTCTCCCAGGTCCTGCGCTCTAGTCCACACCCTCTTCTCACATCTGCAGAACATTTACCTGTTTGGTTGGAGTTCTGTGTTTCATATAGACCAGGAGGCTATCAGTAATCAATGGTGTCATATCAAAATTCACTTTAGGGCTTCCCTGGTGGCGCAGTAGTTAAGAATCCGCCTGTCAATGCGGGAGACAAGGGTTCGATCCCCGGTCCGGGAAGATCCCACATGCCGTGGAGCAACTAATCCTGTGCGCCACAACTACTGAGCCTGTGCCCTAGAGCCTTCGAGCCACAGCTACTGAAGCCCACACACCTAGAGCCCGTGCTCCGCAACAACAGAAGCCACTGCAATGAGAAGCCGCGCAGAGCAACAAAGACCCAACGCAGTCATAAATAAATAAATAAATTTATTAAAAAAAAAAAAATTCAGCTTTTTTTTTTTTGGCTTCACACTGTTTTGCATTTTGCTTTACTTAATAGAATATTGAGAGATAGCATTATACAAAAGGCTGCCATATTATATTTTAAGCATTAAAAAGCTTAATGGCGGGCTTCCCTGGTGGCGCAGTGGTTGGGAGTCCGCCTGCCGATGCAGGGGACATGGGTTCGTGCCCCGGTCCGGGAGGATCCCACATGCCGCGGAGCGGCTGGGCCCGTGAGCCATGGCCGCTGAGCCTGCGCGTCCGGAGCCTGTGCTCTGCAACGGGAGAGGCCACAGCAGCAAGAGGCCCACGTACCGCAAAAAAAAAAAAAAAAAAAAAAAAAAAGCTTAATGGCTTTATTTAATCAGCTCCATATGATGACATTATGACGATGATCTTCATTTCCAGTCATTCACTATTAACATAAAAATAACGCTGTGCTACACATCCACATGCATACAGCATTTCACACAACTGTGTGTGTGTCTGTAGGACACAGTCCTGGAAGTAGAATGGCTGGGCTGGAGTTTGAATGCATTTTTCATGTTAAATAGTTTTGTCAACATTTTTCCATGAATGAATCTCAGTTTCTTCACATTTTAACCAACAGATTATTTTATCACACATAATCTTGCCAGTCTGAAGACATGAGGAGTAGCATCTTGATGTGTTTCTTTTCATTATACTTTTATTTTGGATAATTGTAGATTTATATGCAGCTGTAAGAAATCTGAGGCGAATTAATGTAACCTGTCAATTCATGTCTGTAGAATGTTGATTATGACAAGATTGACTGGAGATCCAGTCACTTCATGGGATTCACTCTGGATTTTCCCCAGGGTCAGCCCCTTCAGGTCTCTGAGCCAGATTCATGTGGTTTCAGGAGGGTGCCATTCACGGCATGAGTACAGCAGCACAAAACCTTTTTGTTTTTAAGAAAAATAATTAAAAGCAGATAGTCTGCTTACTTTTAATACTTAGGCTGATTTAGCAGATGAAAACAGTTCTTCTTGTACTTATTTTTATTATATTTTATTCATTTATGGAGATGAGATTCCTCTTTTGGAAAGCATAAAAACTAAATTTGCACAACATGAAAAATGGGTCATTCCCTCAAGCACGTAAAGAGTTGCACGTATTTTAGCCACACAGAAATACACCTTCCACCTATAGTTATATGCGAATCATAATATGTAATCGCAGAAATGTAGAGCTCCAGACACCTGATCTGAATTCTTCCTAAAGTGCTTTTCTATTTTTTCCAAACAAGTTGCCATTCTTCTGACTGTATCAGAGTAAACTATAAGTAATGGAATCCCTGTTTTCTTTTAAAAGGAACTGTTGGACCTTCAACATGCCTACCATAAACTAAGCAGGCAGCACCAGGCAAAGACGGCAGAAATGACCCACGTCAGCAACCTCATGGATCGAAATGAGGCCGAAGTGAAGAAACTGAGATTTCAAGTAGAAGAACTAAAATGGGGACTCAACCAAAAGGAAAATAAGGTATCTTATAAGTGGAACATATGTCACATAGATTCAAAATTGCATTTCATAGCATAGAAAAAGCACTTTCTTTATTAGCATATGGCATTGCTTGAGGTAAAAACTTCACATTTTTAAACATTAAAATCAAAAAAGTGTAAGTGGAAGGAGAGGAAACTATTATTGTAAACAACATGCTCATTTTTGTAGTGTTAGTAGTGCATTGTTTACGTGTGCCCTATCGCTTCAGGTATGTTTTAGCTTGGTCGTGTGGGGAGGCATGGTACCATAGGTATCATTAAAACTTGGTGTTGGGCTTCCCTGGTGGCACAGTGGTTGAGAGTCCGCCTGCCGGTACAGGGGACAGGGATTCGTGCCCGGTCCGGGAAGATCCCACATGCCGCGGAGCGGCTGGGCCCGTGAGCCATGGCCGCTGAGCCTGCGCGTCCGGAGCCTGTGCTCCGCAACGGGAGAGGCCACAGCGGTGAGAGGCCCGCATACCTCAAAAAAAAAAAACAACAAACAAAAAAAAAACAAACAACAACTTGGTGTTTTAAGTTTTAAGCTTTAATTCTATATATTATAGAAACATGATGTATGTTGTGATTACATGTTATGATATATACATTCTCCCCAGCGCTCTCTGATGTTTAAAGAATGTAGGCATCTTGTTTTGTCGTGAAAGGTCAACTTGCTAATGGTTTATGGCATGTTTAAGAATGGGATACCTTGACAGTACACCTGCAACAGGGAGGTGTGATTTCAGCTGCAGTTACAGACAAGAAAGAAGCGGTCTCCACTGTCAGTGTGATAGCGTCCGCCACCCCATGGTGGCAAGTACTTCAGATGGGGTTCCAGGCACGGCATCTGCTTCTAGCGGACAACTTTTGAGGCAAAAATAATTACTTCCCTGGTCAGAGAGACTGTTTGCAGATAATGCCAAACAGTTGGAAATTTAAAAAAGAAAACGGAATTGTTTTTCCAAGGGGTAATTCAGTAACAGAACACAGTCCACATTTTAAGATTTAATTTTTCATCAAAACTACTCCAGTCAAGCACACCAGATTTTCTAATCTAATAACATCACATGAAAATAGAATGAGTGGACCAGTGAGGCTCATACATCATCCCCGATCTTACTAGGGCTGACTTGTCCGTGGGCATTTCATCCTTGATGTCTCTTTTTATGAAGACATATATGTAGTTTTTAATGGTGTGCGTGGGTAGTGAGGCTGGACTGTGGAAGAGTAATTCAGGAGTGGAATGTAGAGTGGTTTTGGGTTTTTATTTTCATCATAGCCATTATTCTTGTGAATAGTTTTGATATAAAAGCATTTGTTGCAAGTGGTGGTAAATAACCTTTGTGTTTGCCAATATAGGCTTTAAGAAATTGCTTGGGGCTGAGTCATCAGCAAGGAAATTGTGATAATACACAGTTTTCCAGGGCTAATGAAGTACTAGTTCCCAAAAATCTGATACAGCCATCTAATCATGTAATTTTAAAAACGGCTGTGGTTTTAAGAAGGATTCTGTTCGTTGCCCCTCCCTGTAGGAGAATCATTCTTCTCACATCATCAACATCAGGCTTGGCGCATGTGACATTTGCTTTGCCTGACGAGCAGAAGCTCCGTGTGCCACTTACCATCAGGGGCTTTATGAGCCCAAACAGGGCTCTGCCGTGCCTCTTTTCCCATGTGTCTTTTCTGCCTTGTCTCGTGTCATGAGGCCAGCAGGTGCAAAGTAGACATCATCCTCTCAGCGCGAATTCTGAAGTGGAAAGGATATGGAGCACAGCTTTGCTGACCAAATGGATCCACATGGGTAAAAAAAAAATCAATATTTGTTGTGATAAGCCACTGACATTTTGGATTTGTTTGTTGCTATAGGAAAACTTAGCTAAAGCTGACTGGTATGGTCAGCTTATATTACATTGACTCCAGTGCCAGAAGTAGGTGGTGAGAAAACTTATTGGAGGTTAGAATGATGGCAACGCATTTTATGGAGTCTTGAAAGGTTTGGTACATTATATCCTATAATACCTTGGAAAGCTGATGATGGACAGAATGAGCTGTGGTTTTTAGATGAATAGGTATGTAGCTAGTATTTCTTGCTTGCTATTGGTGTGTTTGACAAGTGCCTAAAAGAGAGATGAACTCAGAAAAGACTTGTCGAATTTTCAAAAAGATATGTAAGATAATACAGAAATTTAAGTAGTTCTGTGACTGCCAGGGTCTGATTTTCATTTGCAAATGGTAATACATAAAACTGAGGATGGCTTGGAACAACGAACATCAATTAAGGTTAAGCTTAGGCAAGAACCAATTCAACAGTGTGGCCTTCAAGCCTGTTGCTAAAAGCTCTTAATTAATGTCATTTTGTATAAATCCTTGAAGCTGAACAAAATGGCACAGGGAGAAGAGAATGAGATTGTGCTTCTCTCAGAACATCCCACAGATTCAAGGCAACTGCAGGTAGCTCAGAGACAATAGAATGTCTCCCAGAGAACTGCAGATGGGACAACTGACCTGTGGTATTTGCTGGAATCAAAAGAAAAAAGGACTTGTTTTTGTGAAAGATACACTGGCAAATGAGCTTCCAGCCTGGGATAAAATAGACTGATTTATCAGGATTTGAAAGAACTCTTCATTCCTCCAAACTTCTCGGACAAGGAGCTGGCTGGGCATGCTGTCCACACCTGAGAAGGAGTAACGTCCAGAGCCTTATTCAAATAAGGACATGGTGAATAATGCAAAAGAACCACCTAGAGAACAAAGACCATGGAGAACTACAGACTAGGCAGCTATTATCAGGGAGGAGAACGCAGGCCGGATAAAGGAGCATTCCCCATGAGCAGAACAGGAGCTCCTTGAAACATCTGCAAAGTTAGATTTCATAAATATTTTCGATTTTCTTTTCTACATGGAAGTTTTTATTGCAGTTTTCCTGTCCTAGTTTCACTATAGTATATTGGGTGGGTGAGGGAGGAGAGTATAGATTACTTTTGAGTACGTAGATTCTGGAGCAAGAGAAGGTGTATTGAGATCTGACATAGATATGAGATCTTTGACTTTGAGATCAAGGTTGTGATTGGAAGGTTGCTTGGGTAATTTCTCTTGGAGAAAGGGTGAAAATTTTTGAATGCTGAAGGAAGGAAAACAAACATTTGTGACCAGGAAGATGGGCTGTGTTGTATTGTATGTGAGAGCAGGAATGAGTGAAAGGGTATGTGTGTGTATTTTAGTATTTGTTGCCCCATCTGTGGGAGGAATATAGTTCCCAAGCATAAATGGTGGGCATGGTCCTGTGAGGTCTTTGGCGAATGGAATTTGTGCAGATTTGAAATAGAACCTTTTGGAACTATAATTCCATATGGATAAGTATTTGGACATATTTCATATCTGAAGCTTAAAAATAGATGCATTGAAATATATGTTCAAAACATAAAATAGTTCAGTGTTCTGCACCTCTCCATCCAATCAGTTGATCACCGGAGAGGACTGATCCAAAGCACGGTCAACTCATATGGGTATTGTAATCTGGATTATTTAATTGCAGTTGTCAGTCTTCAGTTTTTCTTTGATTAAAGGTCATATGCTTTCTGGTGGCTGGGAATGAAAATATTTCTCATGGAAATAAGATTTTGCATTAGATAGCAGTCAGCATTACTATAATTTGACTTATCATAGAGAAGCAAAGGAAATTCTGTCAGTTTCACTGCTGAGTTTTTTAATTTCATAGTAACACATTCTTCAAATTGCAATTAGTTGAAATTAATGTTTAATTGGAACTGTCAAATACAAAGTTCCCAACTCCCACAAGTCAACAAATTTTAAATAAATGAAAATGAGATATTAATCCTCTATACTGAAAAGAGAAATAGACACTTGGGGGCCCTTAAGAGAAAACCCAGGGTCTGATTAAAGAAATGAGAAAATTAAAAAATTCATTTTGGATGAGTTGCTTTTCTTTAAACAAACTTACTAAAAAAAAAAAATTCTAAATTGATGTGTATGTGTTAGAAGTCAAACATTCTTTTCTCATCATTTCATTGAAGCCATTATGTGATGGCAAATTTTAATTGAGAGTTCATTATTGAATTGCAGAACTAATTACATATATATCCACATTAAGATACCAAAATAACTTACCACTTTAATAAATATGGTGGGAAAAACAGTCTAATGAATAATATAATGATGCAATAACCAAAGTTGGTAGAGACAGGACAGATAGTACCTAAGAAGCAAGGAGTATAATATAAACAATTACTAAGACACATGGGTGCTCCACACCGTACTAGTATCAAGAAGACGGAAGGACTGAATGAGATAAGGCTTGCCAAGGAATATTTTAAATTTTGTAAAACAATATCATATCATATAAAGAAGGAAAAATTTTTTAAAAATCAACTATCCTAACACCATCGTATCATATTACTTCAGTGTATATTAACTTCTAATGCCTAGGCAATTTTATGCAGAATTGGAGTCATCATTTGAAATAATATACTCTGCTTTACCAGTTACCATAATCAGTTTTCCTGCTGCTATGTAGTTTCCATACTTGGTATTTCAAGGGGTGGGATAATACTTATTTCCTTGGATATAAATTTATTTAATCAACCAAGCCTCCTTTACTGAAGGTTGTTTGGATTTTTTTTCTCAACATAACTGTACCATGACTACTTTCATGTACAGTTGACCCTTGAACAACATAGGTTTGAACTCTGTGGGTCCACTGAATAAGAAGATTTTTTGATAGTAAATACTACTTTTAAAACCCAGTTCGTGGTTGGTTGAATCCACACACATGTAGGGCCAACTCTAAGTTATAGGATGATTAACTTCTAAGCTGTTCAAATTCAACTGTACAGACCTTTTTTCCCCATTGGAAAAAAAAGTTTTCTAAGTGGAATTATTGGGCTTAAAGGATATGAATATAATATGACTCTTGATATATTCAGAATTACTAATTTTCTTTGCTTCTCAGCGATAGGTCAAATTGTGGAAACGTTGGCTATTATGCAAAATCTTAGCTGCATCGTAACTGATGCAAAAGTAAGTTAAATCTCAAATTATTTGTTTATAAAGCTAAGAGTTTAATCACTCAGTTTGCTGAGTTGTTAATTGGATTTACTCTCAATTTCAGTTTCTTCTTTTTGTTAAATTCTTTTCCCTTACTGTAGCTCAATACTTACTCTTATTTTCTCTATTTATATTTTAGTAATAGATTCTAATAGTAAGAGGACTTTAAAAATACTTAGTGACTATGTTGTGTTAAAAAAGATGTAAATCAGGGCTCAAGTAGTTCTTAGCCCCTAGATGCCTACAATTCACAAACCAAGCAGCAGAGGGCGAGAGTTAGCCTATAGTAATCGACAAATAAAAGTCCTATGGTGAGGGAAGAAGAATCACCTAACTTTTTTTTTTTTTTTTTTTTTTAATTTTTATTTATTTATTTGGTTGCACCAGGTCTTAGTTGCGGCTGGCGAGCTCCTTAGTTATGGCTCCCCGTCTCCTTAGTTGTGGCACGCATGTGGGATCTAGTTCCCTGGCAAGGGATTGAACCCGGGCCCCCTGCATTGGGAGCTTGGAGTCTTAACCACCGCGCCACCAGGGAAGTCCCTCACCTAACTTTTAGATGACATTCCTGCTTTCAGAAATTCGTGGATTTTTTTCATAAAACAAATTTGATATAAGTGCTCAGCACAATTGTAAGTCAAATATAGCTATAGATAAAATATATTTCCAGTGTAAAGATCAAAGTCTAATATGATTTTCTAATCTGTGCAATAAATACCTTTTGGAGTATTTTTTTTTTTTAGATATTAAAAAAAAAATTTTATTTTATATTGGAGTATAGTTGAATAACAATGTTGTGTTAGTTTCCAGTGTACAGCAAAGTGATCCAGTTATACATATACATGTATCTATTCTTTTTCAAATTCTTTTCCCATTTAGGTTGTTACATAATATTGAACAGAGTTCCCTATGAGAAACAGTAGGTCCTTGTTGGTTATCTATTTTAAATACAGTGGTGTGTATATGTCAATCCCAAACCCCCAATTTATCCCTCCCCCCAACCTTTCCCCTTTGGTAACCATAAGTTTGTTTTCTGAGGCTGTGAATCTGTTTCTGTTTTGTAAATAAGTTCATTTGCATACTTTTTTTAGATTCTGCATATATTTGTCTTTGTCGGTCTGACTTCACTTAGTATGATAATTTCTAGGTCCATACATGTTGCTGCCAATGGCATTATTTCATTCATTTTAATGGCTGAGTAATATTCCAGTGTATAAATATACCACATCTTCTTTATCCATTCATCTGTCAATGGACATTTAGGTCTTCCGTGTCTTGGCTATTGTAAATAGCACTGCAGTAAACATTGGGGTGCATGTATTCTTTTGAACAATGTTTTTTCTCTGGATATATGCCCAGGAGTGGGATTGCTGGATCATATGGTAGCTCTAGTCTTAGTTTTTTAAGGAACCTCCATACTGTTCTCCATAGTGGTTGTACCAATTTACATTCCCACCAACTGTGTAGGAGGGTTCCCTTTTCTCCACACCCTCTCCAGCACTTATTGTTTATAGACTTTGATGATGGCCATTCTGACTGGTGTGAGGTGATATCTCATTGTAGTTTTGATTAGCATTTCTCTAATAATTAGTAATGTTGAGGATCTTTTCATGTGTCTTTTGGCCATCTCTATGTCTTTGGAGAAATGTCTATTTAGATCTTCTGAGCATCTTTTGATTGAGTTGTAAAAATACTAATACTCAAGCCTCATCTCCACTAGCCGAGTCAATTTTTATGGGTGGAGCCTGTGTATGAGTATTTTTTAAAAGCTTCTCAAATGATTCTAATGTCTAGTGAAATATCAGAACCACTGGTCTAATGAGAAAAGACTGCCACCATTGAGACTCAAATTCATAACTTTGGTCCCCACTGAACACATGTGTTTACTGTAACAGATTTTACTAGTAGGGCATAAATGAAATGGCTTGCTACGGAAGTGAGGCTTAGTCCATTGTAGTCTACCTGTAGCATTGTAATTTGCAAAACAAATTGATGTCTTCTAGTTTTGAAATTCAAAAGATAAAAAATCACTTAAACAGACGGAAAGAATAGGTACTATTGAGCACTGTAAGTTCACTCTCAAAGTGCTGGTGTTTTTCTAAATGCATTGTCTGTGTGGCTTCACACTTAGCAATTATCACCTCATTACTGCTTAGCTAATTCTGGCCTCGCATGTTAATGCTTCTGGTGTCAAAAAGGTGAATCTTTTCAAAAGTCTGATATCATCAGCAATGATGAATGTGAGAGACACTGTTTAAACCTACAGAACATTAATTATTTAAATTAACAGCTGATTTTTTTAAGCAAGCCTTTATTTGGAAGGACACAGGAATTCTTTCCCAGCCCGAAATATATTTTGGTGAAATCTCATTAATTTACACCCTGCTAATTTTAAGATTGTGAGAATAGCGATAGACTGAAATTCACATTTATCTAAGGAAAAGATCTGGTAAGTGTTTCAGGTTAAGATTAAAAAAAATAATAATAAAGAGGCCGGCTTCAGGTTCACATGGGGACACAAGCGGTAACCACAGACCCAGGATCTGAACTGAACTGTAAAAAACCAGCCCAGTTCATTTAATATTAATTACTTCCTAACCTCTGTGTTAGATGTTAGCATATACTTGAGTGAGTTCTTCCTAAGAAGAGGTTTACAGTGTGGCTGGGGATAGTCCAACGTAAATGTCTGAAGTTATATATAGCAAAATAAATGTCAAAATGGTGGTTTTTACAGGATGCAGCGGAAACAGGGGGCCATGTTTCTTTTCCTTCCAGTGCTTAAGGGCTATTTGTAATTATGCGTTTAATTATTTGTTGTCTGACACCCCAACCGGAATATATGGGCAAGGACCAGCACAGTCTGTGCCTCTAACTGGGCCAGCATCAGTAGAGTGGTCTCAGGTGCCCCTAAAGTCAAGACATCATAGCACTACAACACGAACAGAGGTCTTGCATCCTTGTACATGTATGCAGCTAATTTAAATCCTTCTAATAATTTTGCTCCACTTTCTGTGGATAATTTGAAGTGTACCATTTCCTGCAATCATTCTTCATGATCTTGCTCTTCCTTCACTTTACCAACCACCTAAATTGTCTCTGATGGAGTTCAAAACAGGCCACCCTAGAATGTGCCACTCTGGCATGTGGATTATTTTGAGCTGAAAATAATCAAGGCCCATAAGACTCAGGAAGAACCTTTGAACTCCACTTACTGTCTGAAAGAATTTGCTGTCTAGGGCTTCCCTGGTGGTGCAGTGGTTGGGAGTCCGCCTGCCGATGCAGGGGACACGGGTTCGTGCCCCGGTCCGGAAAGATCCCACTATGCCGCGGAGTGGCTGGGCCCGTGAGCCATGGCCGCTGAGCCTGCGCGTCCGGAGCCTGTGCTCCGCAATGGGAGAGGCCACAACAGTAAGAGGCCCGCGTACCGCAAAAAAAAAAAAAAAAAAAAGATTAGTGTTTTAAGTTTCTGGTGGGTCATTCCAAAGAGAATATTCAGGGACAAGTATTTTTTTTCTGCTCTAATTGGAATATTCTTTTCATGAAAAAAACCATAATTGAGCTTAATGGTAAAGCATTTCAAATAATGTTCCAGTAAGATAAAAATAAAACAAGGGACATTTTATTGTGTCAAAGGAAATAAAAATCTTTCTCAAAATTTTCTTATATGGAATATATAATGAGAAAGAGTGACATATTTAGGGTATTAATATTGTGTTGTAAAAATAATGTCAAGAGTGGAATTATACTTTTAGGTTTACATGCTTTTTAACTTTCTAAAATAATAATCATGATATTTGAACTTCCGTCTTTTTTAAAGATTTGTCAGGTAGGTCATTTATTACAAGACATTTCAGTTACCTAACTAATATGAAAACTTAAATTTTTCTTAGTGTTGCTCAACTGGAATTATTAAAAAAGGTATGACTACTTGTATTTAAACACTCAGAACTCTAAGGCTATGAATTTCTTATGAGTCATTTTCCCTTCATGCTATAATAAATTAAGAACTTTTGATGTTTAAAAAGATATATATGCAAGATCTATAACTATTCATTTGTGTGGTTCTGCTGGAGTTGGAAAATCAGATGACAAAATAGAAGCTGCACACAATTAGACATATTTAAATTTGTAATTTGATGAATTTCACACTCAATGAGTATAAATGCAAGACTAAAATTTATGTTGGCACAAATTATGAAGAAATATTCAACAAACGGTTATAGTCATCTAAAGGTTTAAGATTTATGTTCTTACTATATCTTCACATATTATTGCTTTAATTAGCAGAAAATGTTTTACTTTTGGTTAAAGTTATAGATTAAAAAAACCCACCAGCTTCTGGTGGGCTTTTTTGTGTTGTTGTTGTTGTTTGTTTCAAGTATTTACCTGATTCGTTTAAGAAAGCGAAAAGTATAGTTGTGTCACTTCTCGGTAATTGCACATTTGATTGGAAGCAATCACTTTTTGAGAGTTAAATTAGTGCATTGAATGACTGAGTTGTATGTTCCAGAGGTGATAATCGTATTTCAGAATACAATGGGACAGGACTCCATTAACAGTAGAAGGGTAGAGCAGAGTAAGGGAGTTGAGATCCAGAACTTGCTCTAGAGGCTGGGATGCAGGGAAGCCAGAGCCAGGATGTCAACTCTAGATTGAAACCCTTTTGGTAGAGAGTCTACATCAGAGAAATCCAAAATGGGTGTTGTAGGCATGATTCTGAAGAAGCCAGGGGTAGTCTTTGAAGGTGGTGTATTGTACGGTCATCAGCATCCCTCATAAAATGCACTTGCAGTCATTCGGATGCAGTTCTAAGGAAGAACTCTTGTTCTGAAGGAGAAGACTGTAGTGATTCAATCAGGGTCCCAGGTGACAGGATCTTGGTGCTGCCCCAGCCTGGGGGAGGGGCAATGCAGTCAGTGTGTAGCCGTTCCTCTCACCTTCCCCCTCAGTCTGTCTTGGTCTCTGGGGTGCAGGCGACTGCCTCAGCCTCCTTCCTGTGTTCTAGGATCCTCCCAGTGATGCCTTGTCCATGAGTAGTTGCTAGTTGTTCTTCCTGTGATGGGGAGTGAAGTCAAAAACAACCTCTGTCACCATCTTGGCAATGTCACTCCTCTATTCTTTTGGACTCTATTACTGAGTACAGTATCCCAAATGAAAACTTTCAGCACTTTGCACTCTCAGTTCCTCAAATTCTTCTTTTCCAATTATCTTGTCCTTCACTCGACTTTACCAACCTACTCCCAAGGTCACATTGCAGATATTATCTTCACCAATTACTAGACTTTCTTCAGGGTCTCGAACTCTCCAAACATACTCTTATCTTTCCAGTTTACTTTCTTCAGTACCAAGTACTACAAAACTTCAACCCCCTGGGGCATATAATCTATTGATGATACTGCTTTTTCACTGTCACTTATCCACTTCCGTTTCTGATTTCACTCCTTGTCCATAAATGTGATGTCTCTACATTATAATCCCTTCACTGCATATACCTTAATTTCCTTGCCCCCATATCCTTTGTAGACATTCACTTGCAAAGCTCAAGCTCTGCTTCATCATTAAATGCAAGCTTCTGCTTCATCCGCTGTGCATGTGGCACTAAAGAACCTAGTGCTGTGGTAACAGGTCTTGGTTTATATTCATGATCACTAGTCTCAAGTAGCATCTTAGCATTCCAGCATTAACTTTTCTAAATGACTGTTTCACTTCCTATCTCTATTCTAATCCCTCCTCACTCCTCCATACTCTCAGATGATAATCTTTCTTCTGAATTTACTGAGAAACAAAAAGAAACAGGAATGTGGAATACAGAATATTTACACACTTCTCACCATCACATCTACCAAATTAGCTATATCAGTTGGAACCATTATATTCTGCTTACATATCTGATCCTATGGATGAAATTTCTCAGTTCCTATCTGTGGTCAGCCTGTATATATAAAACATACACGAGGGGCTTCCCTGGTGGCGCAGTGGTTGCGTGTCCGCCTGCCGATGCAGGGGACATGGGTTCGTGCCCTGGTCTGGGAAGATCCCACATGCCGCGGAGCGGCTGGGCCCGTGAGCCATGGCCGCTGAGCCTGCGCATCCGGAGCCTGTGCTCTGCAACGAGAGAGGCCACAGCAGTGAGAGGCCCGAGTACAGCAAAAACAAACAAACAAAAAAACATACACAAGTATATATATATATATTCATGTGTATATACACATACATGTATATTTAAATATTTTATATATAAAGTATTGTAAATGAACTGACTTCATTTAAGTACACGTTCCATTTTTGCTATTATTAAACTCTCTTTACAGTAAAAAAAAAAAAAAAAAACCTGAAAGAAATATATTAACTTCTTATCTTCACAACCTTCATTCTGTTTCTAATCACAGCAGTGATACTTCTGACCACTGCCTCTTTACCAATGGAAAAGTCCTCAAGGCCACAAATGTGCTCCATACTTTTAAAGCCAGTGCTCCATTCTTGGGCTTCATCTTTCTCAAACTGTCATAATAATTTGACACAGTCAGTCCCATTCTTAAAGTAACGTACTCTCTGGGCGTCTAGAAAAATCAGTGTTTTTTGGGGGTTTCACCTTCTTCTGCCCTTCTTGATCTCAATCTTGATTTCTCTTCATGTCTTCAGTTCTATATGTGTGAGTGTCTTATCCTTTCATTTATTCTGTGCCTACCTACACTCGCTCCAAAGGTGATATCTTCAGGGCTTCCCTGGTGGTGCAGCGGTTGAGCGTCCGCCTGTTGGTGCAGGGATTGCGGGTTCGTGCCCCGGTCTGGGAAGATCCTACATGCGGTGGAGCAGCTGGGCCCGTGAGTCATGGCCGCTGAGCCTGCGCATCCGAAAGGTGATATCTTCAAACCTCGTGGCTTTAGATGCCATCTATATGCTGACAACTCTCAACTTTATATCTTTAAACCCACTTCTCTAGCTGTTCCATTACTCAGGCAAAACAATTAATCATTTTTAATTCCTCTCTTTCTCACTTATTCCATATTAAATCAGTCCTCACATTCTTTAAGTCCTGTATTCCTAACATATCACAAAATGACCACCTATCACCACCCTCATGACTGCCAGCCTTGCTCAAGATGACATTATCTTTTGTCTGTTCGACACTAATGCAAGATGTTAATAACGGGAAACCGGGGTGGGGATGTGTGTGGGGCAGGCATAGGGACTACATGAGGACTCTTTACTTTCCTCTCAATTTTTATGTAAATCTAAAACTGCTCTAGAAAATAAAGTCTATTAAAATCCCTAAAAATCTTACATGCTAAAAGTCTATTAAGTCTGCAGTCAGTTAAACGTTTCTAGTGGTATAACATTTACCTTCAGTATCTATACTACTGAACAAACTGCATTTCCTTTTAATTACTAAGTAAACAAAATTAAATACTTCATAGCATATTGTCCATTAGCAGAATATGGTCTTCTTTGGAAAAAACCCTCAGTTTAAATACAGTGTCTTCAAAAGGAGAAATATAATTGCCTTCCTAAATTTAGGAGAAGGGCTGTCTTTTATGCAAGTGCAGTAATTATAGTGGTGTCCTACAGTGATGTCAATTTTTCACAAAATTCCCTGAATAACTAAAAGTAAACAAATAGCCCAGGACATTCTGAATTGTAGTCTTTAGCTAATGCAACATTTCTTTGATGTTTACAGTTTATTTTTAAAACTAGAGGTCTCTATTACATAAAATATCTATTGTCATTTTAATGTAGGTATTAATAGCTAAATCAGTTTATGTTTATCCAAACTGAGGAAAAATTGGAAGTCCAAGGAGTTGCGTGATCTTTATTTCACGAAGTAGCTGTAGAAAGTCTTACGTTGGCCTATCTACATGAGATGTATTCACGTGATGACCTAGGTATGACGGGCAAAATTGACGTGTTGAGGGAAAAAAAAAGGCAGTAAATACCTTGTTGGATGACCAATAGCATTCCGGAATTTTTCCAGTACATTTCCCACTTCATTAATTTATATGCATTCAGGGCATGTCGGTTTGCTTTCATTTACCTGCTTACCTCATAGTTCTTTATCAGGAGGCTAAACGTGCTAGAACTTGCACACTATTAGTGGAAGCAATCTCCATTATTTACACATATTCTTAGATGAACTGGACAGCAGCATTCCAGGCTGGTAACTTTAAAAGCATGTGTTGCTGTGTGCTATTCTAAATATGAGAAGCCGCCATTCTCCATCAGGTTGGATAATGTGCTTCCTCATTTATATATATATAACCTATACACAAGGAGGTTTGAGTCAGATATTTGAGAATATTTTTCATACTGTTTCTAGAAACTTCTAGCCAAATGCAAAGTAAACCAATCACGGTTGAACTCATCCAACTTAGAAAGTAGTTCATTGGGAAAACGTGCTTTAAACCAGCAGTTCTCAACTCTGAAGGTCCTAGACAATTTTTCTGGAGGTCTGTGAGGTCAAAACTGCTTTCATAATAACTTAAAGATGTGTTTCACCCTTTTTACTATATTGACTTTGTTTTGATAGTACAAAATAAATGGCAGGTAAATCTCTTTACAGTTGGTTCTAGTGACTCAGATGGTGGGCAGTGATTATGTTCAAAGAAAGGTGCAAGGAAATATTTTGAAATTTTGGAATCTGAACGTTACTCTAGTGAAAGAATGCTTACTACCGTCTCATTGGTTTTCATATGTACAGAATTAAAATTCTGTTTTAAGATATGTGCTCTACATATCTGTTTTCCATCTTTATTCCATCAGCACTAAGTCTCCTTTGACTTTAGTAATATTACTAAGGCTATGATGGCAGTGATGCATTGCAATTAAAGTGTGCCAGCTTTATTCTACTTACTGTTTAGGGGAAGAAATATTTTCTTCATATTTCAATACTGTATAAATTTTGTAAATCATGACTACATTTCCATTTACTTATTCCTTGCTGTTATTTAAAAGAGTTTTCCCTATCACTCTTAAGCTAAGTTGATCATAAACATTTTCTACTAGGAAATATGTAAAACAAAATACTTAAATATTTTTCTGTATTTTAAAACACTTATCCTACTGTGTCATTAACTTTTTTCTTATATTAAGCTATCCAGCTACTGCTATAACCGTAGATTATTTTAGATAACAGTCATCAAAATTATTCAGAGGAAATTAATCAAAGTTTCTTGGTGAAGAGATTTCTGGAATGATACGGCTGTTGGTTCAGTTACAAAATAACCAAGGTTATAATAGACAGTTGCAGAAGTTTGGAACTCAGAAGCTTAAATATAATTCAACAAATAATGAGGTGTCCATTTCTGTTTCAGAAACATTTTTAGAAACATTGCACTTTTGGAATCTCTTGTAGTTCTTTGAAACTTCCATTAGAAGTGGCCGATAACCACGTTTATAGATTATGTATGCAGAAGTTCATTCCCAAGTCAGTTTGCATCTTCTCTTTAAAGGAAGAGTATAATATTTTAATTATAAAGTTTTCTATTTGAATCTTATTCAGTTAAAGAAGGATTTTGTTCCGTCTTAACTTTCCACCCCAGGAAAGCAACCCATATAAATGCAGTTAGGTGCCTATAAGTGAAAACAGTTTCATTCATGGAGAAGTTGCAGGGTAAGTAACTTCCACTCCATATGTTCTGTCATTTTGGAAAATTGTAATCTGGAAAGATATTTGTATGATAGAGGAAAACATTTCTTCCTTTTATCATTATAATTATCCCTTTTATCATTATAGTCCTTTTCAAACACTTAAAGGTTCTCTTCTGAATAAAAGCTGACTATTAGACTATGATGTCTTCCCTATCCTCTGTGGGAAATTAAGCACTAGTCCTTTGATTTATCAATCAAAAAATATCACTTGTTTCCCTTTCTCTTAACATACATATCTTACGTATTTTTGTAGTCTGCTTATTTATGAAACATATTTTTGAAGACTTTCTTTTCTAGTTATTCCTTTCATGAATTTTATTTTGAAATAACATTGTATCTCTTTCTAATTTTGGCTATCTAATTCTTGTTTTAATAAGAGCTTGAGCCTTAGCTGTAATCAATTAAGAGTAATTACTGGTTTTTAAATATTCTATTAGTTTCTAACTTGTTTTTCTTTGTGGTTTTTTAGATACAAGTCATGTGGCTTTTAGTAAGATTTCCGTTTTCTATGTTTTATAAAGGTTTCACCACATATTTGTAGAAACAGGTCTTTCTGACTCACTAGCAGGTTGTCACCTGTGTAGATGGCCTATAGGGTGCCAGGCACTGTCTTCATACCTAGGCTGAATTGCTAGAGTACAGAGCCATGAGGAAGAGTTTCCAAACCCTGTTATAATAAGTAAAATTGAGTAGTTTCGTACTGAATATTCTTGTTCTTAATGTTTACATTCCTCTAAGAGTTTTACAATTCTAATCACATTTCATCTTTGCATTTCTGTAACTGATGTGTCTGCAATTTCCTTTTCTTTTGGTTAAAATAACGAGGAGTAACAGTATTTTTATACCCATGTTCAACATTAGTTGGAGATTAAGCCTGGTGATTCAAGACCTGTGATACAAGATTAAAACTTGGGACAAAAATGGCAATTTCATTTCTTTCATTAAGTTTCATGATGCTGGAATTCACTCCAGTATCCAAAGGCAAAGAGGCACATAGCCCAGTGCTCTTACAAAGCTTCCTTCTGAAAGCAGACATCTGTTGTGTGTTAATTGAGTAAAATAAAACAGGGAAGGAAGGATTGTTTTTTCCCTGGGTACGTTATTAGTGTTCTCTACTATTCAGATTCTCAAAGAGGAAAGTGGGAAATATATACATCATGGTGCTGATCAAATACAAGTGCTGTTGTCACGAAAATTAATATTATTTGACAATGTTTTGTCTTCCTTTGATGTTAGACAAGATATTATTATTCTCTGCGCAAACACTTTAGCATATTGGTTAGGTGAATGCAACTTGAAGTCCGTTTTAATAAAGATCAATATCAAAACCTTTGTGAGATACCAGTTACAAATTAAATACACTTAGTGTTTTCTCACACATCTTGATGAGACTTTTCTACTCTATGGAAATAGATGCCCTATAGTTGTCTGTAATTTGGATAAAATTAACACCAATTAAGTGTCCCTTATCAAGAAACCACACCATAAACACTTGTAATATTGCTGCCCCAGGTGATCCAATGGAATCCTGAAGTGTTCTCTCAACTACAGATTTGTCACATAATATCATAGCTTTGATTCTACAGTTGCTATGGTACCCTGAACAAATACTCAGTATTAGTCTCTCAGGACATAAATTAAGAATCATCAGTATTGTAGGATGTCAGGAGCTTAGCTCCCACTGACCATGATGCTGGTTTAATTTATTGAAAAGAAAAGAAAATAGCTCTGAGCTGAAATAAACTGTTTAATAGAATGCTTTGTATATAAATAAATAGTCACATAAGATTATCTAGTCACATAAGATTATCTAGGTCAATACATGTTAAAGCAATGCCAATAATTGTTAGACTTATTAAGGCATCAAGTCCATCCAATTCTTGAATATTTCAAAAGTTCATTATATAAAGATAAAGCAATGAAATATTCTAGATTCAAGTGATACTATTATTTAAGATAACATTCTTAAGAGCTCTGGAATCCTTGGATATATTCAATTGGCTTAATTCTATTGTAGATACCGTAGAATTAATTTTGATTTGGCTTAATATATAAATATTATAGCAACTGAAATGTATGCCATATTTACTCTTATTGTTTATTTTAACGTCTTTATTGAGATCTAATTCATATACACTTTTAGAAGTGTTCAATTCATTGGTTTCTAGTAAAATAGAGTTGTCCCACAGTTACTACAATCTAAGTTTAAAACATTTTCGTTATCTCAAAAAGGAAAACACAAACCCATTATCAGTCATTCTCCATTCTCCCTATACCCCCAGCCCTTGGCAATCACTAGCCTACTTTCTATCACTGTGGAGTTACCTATTTTAGAATAGGTAACTCCTATTCTATATTCTATAGAATCTATAGAATCTATGGCCTTTTGTGACTGGCTTCTTTCACTTAGTATAGTGTCTTCAAGGTTCATCCATATTGTAGCATGGATCAATACTTCATTCTTTATATGGCCGAATAATAGTGCATTGCATGGATATAGCACATTTTTCCTTCATTTTTCAGTTGATGACTATTTGGGTTATTGGGTTGTTACACTCCTTGTCTACTATGAATAATGCTGTTATGAACATTCATTTACAAGCTTTGTGTAGATGTTTTTATTTCCCTTGGATTGCTGGATCATATGGTAACTCTGTTAACATTTTTTTTTTTTTCGGGTATTGTTGTTTTACAATGTTGTGTAAGTTTCTATTGTACGGTGAAGTGGAGTTCCCTGTGCTATATAGCAGGTTCTCATTAGTTATCTATTTTATACATATTGGTATATATATATCAATCCCAATCTCCCAATTCATCCCACGCCCCCCTTCTCCCCTTGGTGTTCAAATGTTTGTTGTCTGTGTGTCTATTTCTGCCTTGCACCAAACTCTTTTCCACAGTGGCTGTACCATTTTACACTCTCACAAGCAATGTCTGAGGGTTCCAATTTCTCTGCATTCTCACCACCACTTGTCAGAGTTCATCTTTTTTAATACAGCCAACCTCGTGGAGGTGAAGTGGTACCTTATTGTGGTTTTGATTTGAATACTTAATGACTGATAATGCTAATCCTGTTTTCATGTACTAGTTGGCTATTTGTATATTTTCTTGGGAACAACTTATTCAGCTTCTTTGTCCATTTTTTAAAAAAATATTGTGTTTTTTGTATATTCTGGATATAAATCCCTACTCAAATACATGATTTGCAAATATTTTCTCTCATTACATAAATTGTCTTTTCAACCTGATAGTTTCATTCGAAGCATAAAACTTTTAGAGATAATTTTAATCAAGTCCAATTTATTTTTTCTTTTGTTGCTTGTGCTCTGCTGTTTTGTGCAAAAAACATTGACTATTTCAATGTCATGAAGATTTACTCCCATGTTTTCTTAGAGTTTTATAGTTTTAGATATATTTAGGTCTATGATTCATTTTGAGTTAATTTTTATAAATGAGGTGAGCATAATTCAGAATTATGCTTGTGGATATCTAATTGTCCTGGAACTACTTGTTGAAAAGATAATTCTTTGCCTCACTGAAGTATCTTGACACCCATATCAAAATCCAGCTGACCCTGGACTCTTGATAGACATTTAGGTCAATGGAATAAAAGTGTATCCTTCTGCCAGTAAAGCATTGTCTTGATGACTACAGTTTTAGTTAAGTATTGAAATCAGGAAGTGTCCGTTCTCCAGATTTATTCTTCTCTTGTAATTCTTCTGTTCCTGTTTTCATACTTTTGTTGTTGCTAAGAATGTTGAGCTTCATCACAGATTTAACCACATGTGTTCCCAAAGAGAAGGAAATACTGGCACTAAAGTACAGCTACTTGGAAAATTATTCTGGATTGTTTTTGTTTTTTGGTCACTAAGATGACAATAAAACCTTTGGGGAAATAATTGATTCACATCGCTGGGAATGTAATTTTTATCATTCATTCACTGTAAGGTCCACTTAGAGAAAACTGTCTTCAGGTTTCCCAGAATAGTTTCCTTAAAATGGGAATCTCTCAAATCTGAACCATGTGTCATTCTTTATTGAATTACTCAGTTGAACCATTCACTTAAAAGCAAACTTATTCCTTTTGCTCTGAAGAATTTAATTCTGTCATTCAGCTGAGATATAGTACTTTCGTTAACCCTATATAATAATTGCACTGTTACCTTAGCTCATTAGAAAATTTATAGTTTAGTAAATTATTTCAGCAATTACATTTATGCCCTTTCATGAAAGGCCTGTGAAATTCAGTGACATATGTATTTAAAAAGAAGGCCAGTAAGGAAACTGATAAATAATTCTGGCAAATCACACCTATTATCATGGATTACAAGACTACAGAACATTTAGTATTCTGTTAAAGTGAGATCACATTTTAATTTTGAATACCTTAGTAAGAATTAGCTGGAGTCACTGAATATAAATCATCCAATAATTTCCATATAGGTAGCAATAAGATATTATATTTAATAGCTTGAAGTTAATTCTTACATTGAAATATATGTATACTCATGTAACACATGCTATATACTTAGCAAACTTCTCAAAAGGCAACCACTTTCCATCAGAGATCACCAGGAAGTTTTAGTAAAATGTTCCTGTTGATTTTAATGATTTTTTCTTTTTTAGGTGAAGAGCATATTGTGGTATAATCCTTAATGGAATGGTTCAGAATATTTCAGTTCCAATTAAAAATTAGTCTGTACTAATTATTTAAAGTCAGCAAGTTGTCATGCCCACTTATTCCTTACAAAGTTGGGTTTAGGGAATTTGTGAACAGGACACTTATCTGAATTTGTGCCATCTTTCCTCATTACCTTAATCAAATTCCAAACTGCAGAGATTATAAAGACACCCCACTGTGGATGCCCTAGAGCAGAGTTGGAGCAGGTTGGCCAGAAAGAGTTGCCAGAATACCCAATGCTAAACATGTCACTTCAATTTCTGTGACATGGGTCCCACTCAATTGCTAATGGAAAGATGTATCAAAACTGATTATCAATGGTTTCCAGCTAGATTTAGGTAAGGATGTATGTAATAAAAATAAAAATGGGTTTATGTGCTATTGTCTGCATCACCTAACAGGCTTTCCTTTTCTAGGCTTTCCTTTGTCATTTTATTTTCCTTTCTTTTCAATGATGGAGATTAACATATTCCAGGAATTGCAAGTCCTTTTTAGCTGAAGTCATTGTCTCCATACTACCAAGTCTTAGTCGATAGCTGGACCTTATTATACTGCCAGTTTGATCAGATTGTAATATATGGTGTAAACATTTTTCCTGAATCATGAATTTTTGGGAATCTACCCAGATGTCAGCCAGACTGGCCAGGGCCTTACCAGATTGGCAATGGGATCAAAGCAATTATTCTGTGCTCGACGGTAAGTACTGAACTGAATTTATCTGGCATATGAATGTTTTAGGATACTATGGATATAGAATTTGCAAATTATGGTCTTCTTTCTTGGCATATTTAACAAAAGTGGAAGGGCATCTGTTGCTTTAGCCTACCCAACATTAATTTATTCTTTTTTTTTAAACATGCAAAGACTATTCTAAGCACTTGAAATCTATACATGAATAAAATGAATATCCCTTCTGCATGGAATTTGCATTCCAGTGGAGAGAGATGGAGACAATTTATATATAAATCATATGACTGCTGGAAAAAAACAGGTGTTCTTGCTTTGGATGCAGGTTGCAATGTTAAATATGGTGTCTGGCCTCAGATTTGAATAAATACATGGAAAATGTTAATGAAAGTTAATCATGCAGATAACTGTTGAAAGAAGGTTCCAGGCAGAAGGAACAGTCAGTGCAAAGCCCCTGATGGGAAGGATCAAGTAGAGAAAGAAACAGGAAGATATATGAGAGCACCGTGTATTTTTTTTTTTAATTTATTTATTTTTGGCTGTGTTGGGTCTTTGTTGCTGCGCGTGGGCTCTTCACTAATTGCAGTGAGCGGGGGCTTCTCGTTGCGGTGGCTTCTCTCGTTGCGGAGCATGTGCTCTAGGCGTGCGGGCTTCAGTAGTTGTGGCTCGTGGGCTCTAGAGCGCAGGCTCAGTAGTTGTGGCACATGGGCTTAGTTGCTCCACGGCATGTGGGATCTTCCTGGACCAGGGCTCGAACCTGTGTCCTCTGCATTAGCAGGTGGATTCTAACCACTGCGCCGCCAGGGAAGTCCCAGCACCGTGTATTGATGAAACTGTGTGTGTCCTTGAGTAGGTGAACGAGCGTGGGATCTGGTGCACAAGTGGGAACAGGGAAAGTTAAAGTGTGTGTGTATGTATCTGCAGCACTTTCAAGAACCTCACAGCCTGTGAGAGAGAGACGATGACTATTATAATTTAGTTTGATAAGTTTAAGATCAAGGGTAAAGGTAAACAACAGACATAGCAGAGTATTTGTTATTAATGTGAAGAGGCTTTTATTTGCTTTTCACAATCTAAATGCCTAAGAATACACTAAATGTCACAAGACCTTCATCAACAGTTCATTCCTTACTTAATATCAGAATTTATAACTGTGAATGAGGAAAATAAATAAGTTTTTATTTGGTAGATTTTGGTTTCTTAAAAACATTTTTTTTACTTTTAAAAAATTTTATATTGGAGTATATTTGACTTACATGCTTCTGGTGTACAGCAGTGATTCAGTTATGCATATACATATATCTATTCTTTCTCAGATTCTTTTCCCATATAGGTTATTACAGAGTACTGAGTAGAGTTCCTTGCGCTATACAGTAGGTCCTTGTTGATTACCTATTTTATATATAATAGTATGTATATGTTAATTCCAACCTCCTAATTTATCCCTCCTTCTGATGTTAGACCCCCAGACTGGGGAGCCTGACGTGGGGCTCAGAACTCTCACTCCTGTGGGAGAATCTGTGTGATATAATTATTTTCCAGTTTGTGGGTCACCTCCCCGGAGGGTACGGGATTTGTTTGTATCATGAATGCACGCCTCCTGCCGTCTCATTGTGGCTTCTTCTCTGCCTTTAGAAGTAGAGTATCTCTTCTGGCAGGTTCCAGTCCTTTGTTGTCAATGGTTATTCAGCAGTTAGTTGTGATATTGGCGTTTTTGTGAGAGGAAGTGAGCTCAGGTCCTTCTACTCCACCGTTTTGTCTGGGGATTGGAAAATAAAAACTTACTTTGTTCCAGATCAACCTTGACAAGTGCATGTGGCCTTGGGTCCCTCTTAGGGAAGGATGGACCTTTGCCTTTACTCCAGTCCTATTTGTTCTTAAAGGTTGTAAGGAAAGAGAGGCACTTTTGAAGGCACTGGATCAACACCAATCCAAACAGCACAGACCTCTAAGAGAGGATCCAGATTCTCTTGGTCCCTTTCCTATTTGTCCAGATTAATGCTAGAGTGGGTGGAGTATCGTCCCACCAGTAGTAAAGGGTCACTCTCCCGATGCCCTTCTTCTCCACAGGCCTCGCTGCAGGTAGGGCCTGCAGATTCCTCTCCTTCAGCTGCCTCAGAATCTGTTCTATCTTCCCCTCCACCTGCCAGGACCTTCCGACTCCATGACTCTGTGGCTGCATCCACTGCAGCCCGGCCTAAGCTCCACAGCAGAGAATTTAAGAAAAGCTACATCATTTGGGCCAGGGTAATTGTACTGACCTCTACTCAGTGTGTTCCAAGGGCCAGCAGCATCAGTATCACCTGGCAGCTTGAGAAGTGGAAAAATCATGAACCCTGCTTGACACCCACTGAGTCATTATTAACATTTTAACAAGATCCTAAGGTGATTCATAGAATGTTAAAGTTTAAGAAGCCTGTTTTAAAGGATTTTTTTTTGGCGGTGCGCGGGCCTCTCACTGTTGTGGCCTCTCCCGTTGCGGAGCACAGACTCCGGGCGCGCAGGCTCAGCAGCCATGGCTCACGGGCCCAGCCGCTCCGCGGCATGTGGGATCTTCCCGGACCGGGACACGAACCCGCGTCCCCTGCATCGGCAGGCGGACTCTCAACCACTGCACCACCAGGGAAGCCCTTAAAGGATTTTAGGAGTAGAGTCGTAGTCCATTGCATAGAGAAGAGAGAATGTGAGCAAAGATATTGGGGAAAGAAAGAAAATGAGCATGACTGCCACCCAACCCACCCTGTTGTGGGCTAAAAATACAAAAAGCTCAGGGCTGCTGGAGAACAAAAGAAAACCTGGGATTACCCTGGTAGGTAATATGAGAGAGAAAATGGGAGGAGGGTTTATGTGCTCATCTGGGCACTGTGAGCTCTTGAGGGGTTCGTCAAGTGGGGAGATAAGATCAGAATTGGATGTTAGCCAAATCTCCAAGGTGAGGTCTGAATTACACCTTGGGTATTTTCCATTGCATTTTCAGCATCCTTAACGCAAATTGAGAAAATATAACACTTCCACCAGTATCTTGTATCATTTTGGGTTTTTCTTTGTATGTTATTTTACATAAGAAATGTCATGCATCACTCACAATATTGTGAGCCTTTTTTCCAAAGTTAAATATCATAAAATAGCTTTATGAATTCTAATTAAACATCTTAATGTCTGCAGAATGTTCTGTCAGAGTGACGGAGTATAATTAAACATAAAACTTTCAGTAATCATTCAGGTCAGTTTGACTTTTTCATGAACATAATGAAAGAGTTTTTATGTGTCTGATATTATTTTTCAGACATTTCAATACAAGAATTTTTAAAAATATGAATGTTAAAACTTGGCATACATTTCCAAAATGCATTACAAAATTTATTTACTCCAGTTATTCCAATTTCAAATATAATAAATAACTTAAGTATCAACTTAAACTGAGTTGTACCAAAATATTCCTTAAAATACCTGTCTGTAATTAAGCTTTCCAAGTAGTTACCATATATCCCATATTGGTATTCCTATATTAAAATCCCAAGTGATAGAAAAGCTGAAAATTTATAAATTGAAGAAAAAGTACAAAAAGATAACATTTCTCATTTGTTAAGTAAATGATTTGGGAACTGCCCTTGGTAATGCCAAATAGGTGGGTTGTTTCCAAGTAGATATTTGAAAGAAAATGAAAATGTGAAATAATCCGACATTCCAGAATAATAAGTCAATCATTATTAGCCTATTACCTTATTCTTCTAATTTTTATCCTGATAGAAAATTAATCTTTAATGAGGCATGAACGTTGAGCATCCCAATTCCTCCCCAAATAATGAAATTGGATGCAAGACTGTATCTGAAGAAGCAAAATTAGTCTGGATGCCTGGCCTACTTGAATTTTATCAGAGCTTTTAAGTAATATATATACAGACATGTTTGTACTTTAATAACTATTTTTGTAACATTTATCTAGCAAAATATGCAACACTTGATTTGAATACGATGTAAAATATAATGATTAAATCCATATAATGATTAAATCCAACATGAGCCTAATATATTAACAAATACATGTTACATTAACTGCAGAAACATTGGAACTAGAGACATGTAGAATATCTGTAAAAAAATTTCTGGTTCAACATTTATCTATATAAAGCAGAAGCTAGGAAAAGTGAGGTCCACAAAAACCTGCACAAGGTTAGATAAGGGAGAACTTTGATGGTAAGAAAGTAAACTTGGATTATGTATATAAAAGTAATTCTGTTAGGTGTATATATAAACTTAAGAATTGTGGATGTCAAAAAAAGTGTGTAATACTAAAAATGTCTGAATGAGAGTTAATTTTGATACACCTTAACAAAGTTTACTTCATGGGCACAAGTAATTGCTGAAGGGTTTATAGAATGGTGAGGGTATGAAGAGAAATAGCTTTTTTCTCCTGGAAAATAATAATGCCAACTCAACTCTATTTAATTCTTTCCAATGTTTAAAATGATTTAACTTGAATAACACTGACCAAGAGATCAGAGAATTGGGATTCATTTTCATATTTAGCAGTAAGTTGACTTTGCACAAGGTGAGGAAGATTTGATTATCCTTACAGTTTTATTAAATACGGAAATTATTAACCTTATTTTACTATAGTGCCATAGCTCAGCAGTCTGTTTGGAGAGGCAAGATTTTTGTCTTGAAGCTGCATATGCATGGTAATTTCCACAAGATTTTGAAATATTCAATTGGAGGAATATGGTTTATTCAATTGGAGGAATATGGTTGCTAGATATTGTTGTGAGGGAGAGAAGACACTAACTATCTAAACCCACCCCATGGAACTTCCACTCAGGCTAAACAACTTGGCAACTTAATTAAACACCTATTGAAATGTTTATATATAGAAAAAATAAAATTGGAGATCTACCTCACATCATGTACAAAAATTAACTCCATCTTGATCTAGGATTTAAATGACAAATACAAAACTTTAACAAATTTTAGTTGAAAATACAGATTAATACTTCTCTAAGCTTTGCATAGGGAAGTACTTTTTAGCATCATTAAATACATCCTAACTGTAAAAATAATTGATAAATTTTGCTTAATAAAATGACTATTATTCATCCAAAGAGCTCTTAAATAAGATGGAAAAAATAAGTTATAAACTTGGAACACTTATAACAAAGGGTTAGTATCGAGATTATAACATAAATATGTACAGATAAAAAAGAAAAGAAAGAGCTCCAAATAGAGTAATGAGCAGAAGACCTGAATAGGAACAAAAGAAGAAGATCATTGAGCCAATAAAAATATAAAGAGGTATCAACCATAATCTATTGATCAAGGATTGGCAAAAGTTTTAATATCTCACACCACCAAGTGTTGGCGAAGATATGCTCAAACAGGATCCCATCTAACTGCCTTTGGGAGGTAACTTAGTAAATCATTTTTGGGAGACATTTTAGCATTATCTTGAAAAATTAAACATTAAAAAATATAACTTGGCAATTCTCCTCCTACGTATGTCTCCAGAGACTACTTTGCACAAATGCATCAGGAGATCTACACAAGAGTGTTCAGAGCAGCTCAAGCCTGCAAACAGTCTAATACTTATGGACAGGAGGGTGGTGTACTGTCATGGCACCATCATGCAGTACGATCTGGTAAACCAGAACAAAGAGGCTACAGTGAGTCACCAATACGGATGAGTCTTAGCAGTTGAATTAAAAAAGAAAGTATTGGAAGATTACATAGAGCATGATACCCATTTTTTTAATGTTTAAGTTAAAAACAACTAAAAGAATACATTTTAAAGAATATTTCTATTTGTACCATTATGTTTGTGTGTCTATATAAGTGTACATATATACACTTAGCATATGTATATGCACACATATATGCTATACTTAAATACACACATGCAAATATGTAAAACTATTTTCAAAATCTTGAGAATAATAAGGTAGGGGAGCTCAGGTTAGAAACAGGGGAGGAGTGCCTAGATAAGATTTTGTCAAATTCTAAGTTCCATGTAGATGTTTATTTTATTATTGACTATATGAACTAATTCTATAATTAAAAATAAGTATTCCTACACATTCATGTATATATACAAAAAAGAATGTGTCATGCAAAAAACTTGCTTTTAAAAGGATTTTCTTATTTCAATCATCTTACCTGAGGCATTTTCTATTTTGCTTTCAGCTTGATGATTTCCTGAATCAGATCCATAAGCTCCAGAGATCTTTGGATGAACAGAAAGAAAGAAATGAAAACTTGGAACTTAAACTCAGGCACTTACAAAACTGGTAATTATTTCACAAAATATGTCAAATTCAAGATCGAGATCTTAGATAGGGAAATCTTGATGTCCTTTTTCCCTCATTTTCTTAACAAAAATAATGTTATAGATATTTAACTAGAAATATTAAAAGAAACTTACAGGCACTCAGTACTTAAATTTATGGGCTTCTTGGCTCTTATTGTTTTTTCCCCCAATAAATGTTACATGTTATGATAAAGACAATTTAAATATCATTTAAAAGCAACTCTAGTTCTAAAGGTGTAAAATTTCTGAAAGGCAAAAGGAGCTTTCAGAATACATTTCACAAACTGAAAGGGTTATAATACCTGCAAGAAAACAGAAGTTGTAAACCATACAGTTTGCTGGGTAGTTGATAAGAGAATCACTGTACCTAAGAAAAAGTAATGGTTTAAGTAATTGATAGACATTAAACACATCTTCCCAATCTATGTGGTAAGGGTGGCATGTTGTGTGAAAAATGTTTTTACCCCAGATTTGGTATAATTCTTCATACAAGGCACAAGTGGACAGAGGTGTCAAACACTATGATTTGCATTAGAAAGAGACTGAAGGAGCAAAGCTAAGATTTGCACTCCAATTGATATGAATACTCTCAAAGTAATAGATCACCTGTGACTGAAGTTAAGGAAAAGCAACAAGCACCTCAGAAACTAAGGGCTTTTGACTTTTAACTGGATAGACATTTTGCAGGAAAGTCGTAGAAAAGCCCTCCAGCACTGGCAAGTACAATAGTATCTAGAAATAAATCAGGTGGAAATAAAGCTATGATTTCCTTTGAGTTGGATGAAACAAAAGCAAAGTATAAAATTGTACATAGAGGAATATTTGAGACCTTTTTATATAGTATAGTTTACTGCTTCATATTTACGTTTAGATAAAGAAATTTACCTTAAGAAGAGACCCTATATAATCCTACTTGTAAAATTTAACTCAGTCAATAATATACCTGGTCTTCCTCCTTTCGCATTAGTGCAAATGAAAATTTACTAATTGATTTGTAAGTAAAGCTTCCTCTCATCTGATCATCCAGCTTGTCTCTTTGTAAAAGGCTTCACCATTCACCCAGCCTTCCCTTCCGTGCCTGTGTCTTTCTCTAACATGGGGGAAGGTCTGACTGGTGGGAACTCTAAGGCCCGGGGAGACAAAGAGGCCCGCCAGTGGCCTTCCACTGACCATTGCATATGCACTGGTGAAGAGTGTGGGCCCCAGGATGGGCTTTCGTCTCAGCACACCCTTCAAACTTCTATTAAGCCCTGTCTTAAGTCTTGCTTAGTTCTTAAAAGCAAATTGGCCATAACACTTCTTGTTATCTTTACCTGGAGACAGTTTCTTACTTTGAGACTGCCTTCTCTATTTCTTCTAAAATCTGCTTGAAAAATGAATAATTAATTTCTTTCACTTATTTTTCTTTTAAGACCACTTAAAAGAAGCCATTTCTCACTTTCACATTCTGCCTGGGAATCTTGTTTTTTTGACCCACAGCTTTATTACATGGTTGTTCTAGGTTCCATGTTCTCACAGGTGACACTAATGCTAATTGTTGCACCAACGCATAAATGTCTCCCCTTCTCCAGCCTCCAGTGACCATCGCTTCACTGCTTTTACACCAGCCCTAACAACTTCCTCACCATCTTTCCATTCTCTACTTGTTGATGTCCCTAAACCAATGCCACCTATTTTGTTATGGCAGCCCCTCACTTCCAGATACCAGTGTCTGAGATCTCTATTGCTGCAAAATGAATTACCCAAATACTGAATTGCCTAAAACATTTATTGTTTATCACAGTCCTGTGGGTTTTTCTGGGTGGTTCTTCTCCTTCACATAGAGGTGGCAGGGTTAACTCTTGCATCTGCATTCCACAGAGAGCTCCCTGGGGCTAGAATGTCCAAAATGACCTCACTCCTATATCTGATACTTCAGCTGGAGTGAGAAATGGCTGTTGCTTCTTGAGCTTCTCCCTTGCCCTGAAGATCACCTTGGGGAGTCACACAGTGCCCCTTCCTTCAGATTCTATTGGTCAGAGTCTATGGCAGGTCACTAGGCCATCCCAGGTTCAGGAGTTGAGGAAATTGACCCCATGGCTTTATGGAAAGAACCATATGTGCACATAGGGACATCCTAGACATTGCTGCCATCATCTTTGCAGACAAAGCACGTACCACAAATGCAGCAACTTTTGATTAGACTTCACTCCTACCTATATTCCTCAGGCTAAATCAGAACATAAGCTTTGCTATTTATTATTTCTGTGACCTTGAGCAAGTTACTTATAGAACTATATAACACCCCCTTAAAGACTGAATAAAATGTCATGTGCTGTGTCAGATGTTTCTTATGAAACAAATATTAGTTTATTCATCTCACTCTACTGTTTTTTTTTTTTTTTTTGCGGTATGCGGGCCTCTCACTGTTGTGACCTCTTGCATTGCGGAGCACAGGCTCCGGACGCGCAGGCTCAGTGGCCATGGCTTACGGGCCCAGCTGCTCCGCAGCATGTGGAATCTTCCCGGACTGGGGCACGAACCCACGTCCCCTGCATCGGCAGGCAGACTCTCAACCACTGCGCCACCAGGGAAGCCCCACTCTACTTTTTAAGAGGCAATTTCCTTCAGGGAAAATATTTAGAAAGAAATTTTTTGTGCAAAAAAGAAAATATATTTTAAAGAAATCTTGGAAATGCCTCCTAGAAAAATTTTAAAAAGTAATACTACTTGCCCTTGACTTCAACTACATAAACCTATAACCTCCTATTGGGTATGTTTTCTTACCTGTTTTGAAATCGCTTTGTAAGATTATTCACATTTTACTAAACAGCGTTTTATAATAATCCTGACATTACACACCTTAAACTCCTGTATGTTAGACTAAAAAATGTCAGGAACACAATATTGTGATATAAAAAGGTAGGCACTAACCAGTGAAACGTCAGAAATTTTTCCCTTTAAACATTGTTATCTGTCATTTTAAGGAAAATATTGTAAATATTAGAAAACTAATAAAAGAATTGAAATCTAAATATTTTCATAAATTAGAATACTCATAACCACATTAATGAAGATACCCCAATGCTGTTTTAAAAATACCCCTTTGCACTAATTGTAAAATCAACCAGTTTCAAATATAAACATTTTAAAATAGAACTATAGTAACTTAAGCATAGTTTATATTGAACACCCTAAGGAAATGATATCACAATGCGGAATGTTTAGTATTATACTGCAAAGTGCCACCTATTTATGCCAAATATGAAATGATATATACAGAAAATATAATTCCTATCTTATGACACTGCTCTTACAGAGGTTTATAAAAAATGCATGGAAGAAATGAGCTGTCAGCTGATTTTAAATCAAACTAATGAAGATATGGTATTGTCTACATATCCCAAGAGGAGCTGTTACACAGACTTCAAAGATTAGTGTCGACCTAACATATACATTGTGCATGTTTCCCTCCCAAATGCAAAGACCTTCTGTGTGCCCCTCTGGCCCTCACTTACTCCTACGAATAAAACTGTAATCTTTGATTGGTGTGGGGAATTAAATGACCTCCAAAGCATTCTCACCTTGGTAGGCATATTGCTGTCTTCACTGTGACTGAACTTTGGGTACATCATACCCAATGCAGTGGAAAGCATGAGAATGGTTATTTTTAATCTTAATATATTTTCATCTTGTTGGCATGATCCATTTCTAAAGAAGTACACATAATATTTTTCTCCCTTTTATATATTGTTGTGAAGACAGTAATATTTTCTGAAATCACCTCCAAGTATCTGCTTTCTGTATCTTCAGATGAAGGTTAAAATTTATACTCATCTGGGAACATAACTAATGAAGGAACATTTGAAAATTTCTACTCTCATTGAGGATGATTCTGCTGGCTGGAAAAGAGTAATTTTTAGAGATGTGTTCATACATCTATATGCACTGTATCCACCAAAGAAACTAAAACACTACAAAGACTTATTCAAAAGCAAACTAACAGACTGATACAATTTTTTCCACAATAACAGCTTGAGCAAGTTTAACTAGGAAGACAGTTTGTATACTGAATGTAATATTGTTCTCATTTGAACATATCTCATCTTTGAATGTATTCTATTGGGAAAAAATACTCCTGAGTCCATCTTCAACCATAATTATTAGAGTGAGGTATCAATCTTTGGCAACAAGTAATGTGAAAGAGATTTGTCCTATTCAGTAGCCACATTGATGCCTCAGATAAAGAAACAGAGAAACAGCAAATATGAAATTCTACATTATTTTCTGTTAGTAGAAATAAACACTTGTTCTAAAGAGAATGTAACCAGGAAAAATTTTAAAGAATAAGTCACATAATAAAACATAGTGATATAAGAAAGGGCTGCTGGGAATGGCCATCATCAAAAAATCTAGAAACAATAAATGCTGGAGAGGGTGTGGAGAAAAGGGAACCCTCTTGCATTCCCTCTTGGTGGGAATGGAAATTGATACAGCCACTATGGAGAAGAGTATGGAGGTTCCTTAAACAACTAAAAATAGAACTATCATATGACTCAGCAATCCCACTACTGGGCATATACCCTGAGAAAACCATAATTCAAAAAGAGTCATGTACCACAGTGTTCATTGCAGCTCTATTTACAATAGCCAGGACATGGAAGCAACCTAAGTGTCCATCGACAGATGAATGGATAAAGAAGATGTGGCACATATATACAATGGAATATTACTCAGCCATAAAAAGAAACGAAACTGAGTTATTTGTAGTGAGGTGGATGGACCTAGAGTCTGTCATACAGAGTGAAGTAAGTCAGAAAGAGAAAAACAAATACCATATGCTAACAGGTACATATGGAATCTAAAAAACAAAGGTCCTGAAGAACCTAGGGCAGGACAGGAACAAAGACACAGACTCAGAGAATGGACTTGAGGACACGGGGAGGGGGAAAGGTAAGCTGGGACAAAGTGAGAGAGTAGCATTGACATATATACACTACCAAATAGATAGTTAGTGGGAAGCAGCTGCATGGCATAGGGAGATCAGCTAGGTGCTTTGTGACTACCTAGAGGGGTGGGATAAGGAGGCTGGGAGGGAGACACAAGAGGGAGGGGATATGGAGATATGAATAGCTGATTCACTTTGTTATACAGCAGAAACTAACACAACACTGTAAAGCAATTATACTCCAATAAAGTTGTTAAAAAAATCAGTAATGAACGTAAAAATTTCAAAGAAAAAAAAAACGGCTGCTGGAACACAAATGTAATATTAACATTGGATTTCATTTTTTTGGCCTATAGGCACTATCTTACCTGCTTTATGAGATAGAAATTAGAATCTCCACTTCACAGGTGAGAAACAGTGACTTCAATGAATACATGACTTACTTAAGTGTCATATGCAAGTCTGTGGATTGGAAAAGACCTTTCACTTTAGACCTGCCAGAATTACAGAGGAGAGGGTTGGAAACTGTCAGACATGCATAAGACATTTAAGCAATTCATTTGATCCTTTGACGTGTTTGTTTTCTAATCTGTAAAGTGGAGTTAACAATGCCTGTTTAACCTAACCTACCACTTAAAAGAATTAGAAAAAGAACAAACAAAACCTAAAGTCAGCAGAATGAAGGAAATAATAAAGATCAGAAAGGAAATAAGAGATTTAAAAGTAGGAAAAAAAATTAATAAAACCAAGGGCTGCTTCTTTGAAAGGAGGAACAAGGTTGATAAACCTCTGGCCAGACTCACCAAGGAGAAAAGAGAGAGAGAACCCAAATAAAATAAGAAATAAAAAAGGAGACATAATTGATACTGCAGAAATACAAAAGAACATAAGGGAATACTATGAACAAAATTCAACAACCTAGAAGAAATGGACAAGTTTGTAGAAACATAGAGCCCACCAAAACTGAATCAAGAAGAAATAGGTAATTTGAACAGACCAGTCACTGAAAATAAAAGAGAATCTGTAATTTAAAAACTCCCTACAAACAAAAGTCCAGGACCAGACTTCACAGGTGAATTCATAGGTGAATTCTACCAGACATACAAAGAACTTATACCGATCCTTCTCAAACTCTTCCAAAAAACTGAAGAGGAAGGAACATTACTAAAGACATTCTACGAAGCCATCATCATCCTGATACCAAAACCAAAGACATCACCAAAAAAGAAAATTTCAGGGCAATATCTTTGATGAATATAGATGCAAAAATTCTCAACAAAATATTAGCAAACTGAATCAACAACACATAAAGATCATACACCATGACCAAGTGGGATTCATCTCAAGTTCACAAGGATGGTTCAACATAGGCAAGTTAATCAATATGATACACCACATAAACAAAAGACAAGACAAAAACCACATGATCATCAATAGAGGCAGAAAAAGCATTTGACAAAATTCAACATCCATTCATGATAAAAACCCTTACCAAAGTGGGTAGAGAGGGAGCATATCTCAAGATAATAAAAGCTATTTACAACAAACCCACAGCCAATATAATAATGGTGACAAGCTGAAAGCCTTCCCACTAAAATCTGTAACAAGACAAGGATGCCCCTCTCACCTCTTCTATTCCACACAGTATTGGAGGTCCTAGTCACAGCAATCCAACAACAAAAAAAAATAAAACGTATCCAAATTGGAAGGGAAGAGGTAAAATTGTCATTATATACAGATGATATGATACTATATATAGAAAACCCACACAAAAACTACTAGAACTGATAAAGGAATTCAGCAAGGTAGCTGGATACAAGATTAACATACAGAAATCAGTTGCATTTCTTTATACCAACAATGAAATATCAGAAAGGAAATGTAAAAAAAAAAAAACCTTTTAAAATCACACCCCCAAAAATAAAATACTTAAGAATAAACCTGACCAAGGAGATAAAAGACTTACATACTGAGAACTGTAAAACATTAATAAAGAAATGGAAAGATATTCCGTGCTCTTGGATTGGAAGAATTAATAGTTAAAATGGCCACACTACCCAAAGCAATATATGGATTTAATGTGATCCCTATCAAATTACCCCTGACATTTTTCACAGAACAGAACAATCCTTAAGTTCATGTGGAACCATAAAAGACTCAATTGCCAAAGAAATCCTGAAGAAAAAGAACAAAGCAGGAGGCATAACCCTCCCAGACTTCAAATAATATTACAAAGCTAAATTAATCAAAACAGCATGGTATTAGCACAAAAAGACATATGGATCAATGGAACAGAATGCAGAGCACAGAAATAAACCCACACACATATGGTCAATTAATCTTCAACAAAGGAGGTAAGAATATACAATGGGAAAAAGTCCCTTCAGCAAGTGATGTTGGGAAAGTTGGACAGCCACATGTAAATCAATAAAGTTGGAATACACTCTTTCACCATATGCAAAAAAAAAACTCAAAATGGCTTAAAGACTTAAACATAAGACATGACACCATAAAACTCCTAGAAGAGAACATAGGCAAAACATTCTCTGACATAAATCATACCAGTGTTTTCTTTGGTCAGTCTCCCAAGGCCATAGCAATAAAAACAAAAATAAACAAATGGGACCTAATCAAACTTACAAGCTTTTGCACAACAAAGGAAACCATAAACAAAATGAAAATACAACCCACAGAATGGGAGAAAATATTTTCAAATGATGTGACCAACAGAGGCTTAATTTCCAAAATATAAAAACAGCTCATACAACTCAGCAACAACAAAAAAACCCTATCCAAAAATGGGCAGAAGACCTAAATAGACATCTCTCCAAAGACGACATACAGATGGTCAATAGGCACATGAGAAGATGCTCAACATTGCTAATTATTAAGGAAAGGAAAATCAAAATGACAATGGGGTATCATCTCACACCAGTCAGAATGGCTATCATCAAAAAGTCTACAAATAATAAATACTGGAGAGGGTGTGGAGAAAAGGGAACCCTGCTACACTGTTGGTGGGAATGTAAGTTGGTGCATCCATTGTGGAAAAACAGTATGGAGGTTCTTCAGAAAACTAAAAATAGAATTACCATATGATCCAGCAATCCCATTCCCGGGCATATATCCAGACAAAACTCTAATCCAAAAAGATACATGCACCCCCTATGTTCATAGCATCACTATTCACAATAGCCAAGACATGGAAGCAACCTGAATGTCCATCAACAGGTGAATGGATAAAGATGTTGTACATATATACAATGAAATACTACTCAGCTATAAAAAAGAATGAAATGATGCCATTTGCAGCAACATGGATACAACTGGAGATTATCATACTAAGTGAAGTCAGAAAAAGAAGGGCAAATACCATATGATATCACTTATATGTGGACTCTAAAATATGACACAAATGAACCTACCTATGAAACAGAAACAGAATCACGGACATAGAGAACAGACTGGTGGTTGCCAAGCGGGAGGGGGTTGGGGGAGGGATGGAGTAGGAGATTGGGATTAGCAGATGTAAGCTTTTATATGTAGATTGGATAAACAAGGTCCTACTGTATAGCACAGGCAACTATATTCAGTATCCTATAATAAACCATAATGGAAAAGAATATGTTAAAAATGTATGTGAATCACTTTGCTGTACAGCAGTAATTAATACAACATTGTAAATCAGTTATACTTCAATTAAAAAAAAGTTGTGAAAAAAATACATTAAAAAAGTCATGTGAAATTCCAATAAATACCCTCCCAAACAAAACCCCAACAATGCCTATCTATGAGTTTGCAACCATAATTTAGTGTATGCTAACTGTGCCATTTCAAAGAAGGCCAAGATGTTTAATGATTATTTTATGGGGCTTAAAGATAGATTAAGATGAGAACTACACCAATAAAATGTTTCTCATTGGCCAGGATTTCACTAATAATTTTTTAATCTACTCATTTAATACATTTTTCTTTAATATTTAAATCTGACCATACTTTTCAGTCCTAGTCACCACAAATAAATTTAAGAGGATCTTGGGAAGAATGGCAAGGATGAGTAGGTTTCAGAATATTTCCCATAAAGGGATAGTAGAAGGAATTAAGTTTCTGTTACTTTTGACAGTTGCTCCAATTTGACTGTTACCATCAAACAAATTAAATTTTTTTCAGAGAAGGATGCTGGGCAATCCTCTGTAGCAAGAGATGACTAAATAGAAAAATGTGAACTTTAAAAAGACATTTTAACATTAAGCTATAATTTAGGATAAAGAGATAATAGTATTCAGATCTGTAAATTAGAATTTTGTGAATGAACATTTTACTGAACCCTTAGAGGTATGATTAACTCAGTTATGTAAAATCACATTATATAAGTTCTCTTTAGCTTGCTTTTAGATCTATTTATTCTCTGTGAATGATTAGGTAATAACTCAGAATATTATGGTTGAATGGAAATACTGCTTTTATACAAAATCTTTAACTTAATTTCTCTAAGTATGAAATATATTTTGGAACTAAATTCTCTGATATTAAATGTGACATCTAAGAAGTGACTCTTTCAGTTTAACTGTTGAATAGAATTTAGTACTTTTATATCTTATTTTAGTGGAGATTCCTGCAGTGGTATGATAGGATTAAGTTTTCCAGAATCTGACCCATTATTTAGAAAATGAAAAAAATAATATTTATTTGGAGCCTACAAAATACTCACAGGCATTCACACGTCACAATCCCCCTACTTTGAACCTATACATGGTGCAGATGTTAGTAAGAAAAAATGATGTAATTTTTGAAAATGTAAGAATGCCAATACAATTGACCCTTGTACAACTCTGGGGTTAATCCATGTTCAGAAGCAGCAGTAGCTTCAACCACCCACTGACCCTGTCGTTCTATAGTATTTACTACTGAAAAATATCTTTGTACAAGTGGACCCACAGAGTTCAAACCTGAGTTGTTCAAGGATCAGTTGTACTTATTCCACATCAAAAGTAGGAATGAGGATAATATCTGGGGCTCTGATAACTCAGTGATTCCAATCATAAGCTGGTGTTTTATCTTAGTAAAACCACCAAAAGGGGCAATAGTTACTACAAGTATTTGGGAACTGGGAGATAGGGAGATAGGTCAACAAACGTTGACGACTGCCAGGTAACTTGGTGTTTTTTCATTCCAGAAATTCATCAGAACCGTAAAATAAGTGTAATGTAATACTTAGCAGGAATTTCAGAATTGAAAAGCATGAATGCTTTCATAACAGCAGTCTGCATTCCCTGTTGCCAAGACTCACCAACGATAGGACTGTTCTTAGTACACCTGTGCTGAGATTATCAATGGCTGTGACCTGATAGCTTGGCAATGCTGGCAGTGCCCCAATCTCAGAGACTGGAGGAGATCTAGAGGGAAACTATGAATAACACAGCTTTCAGTAAGATTATATTATTCTACTGACACGTGACCAATGTGAGAAACTTTTATAGTAATCCACTGAAAACTATAGTTAGCCTCTGACGAAGGATTACTAATTCCTCTTGTATGAAATTCCCTTTATGTTTTAAAAATTCAAAGTCTATAATAACTACAAAAAGTAGAAAAGTAATATGCCTTAATTTGACTAAATTCTATTAGGGGATGACAGTGGCATTTGTGATATGTAAGACACCTATAAAATAATGTTGAAAACATTACAAAATAAATTTTATATTTTTTCCTCATTACAACATAGTGGAGTTATGATTTTGAACAGAGAAAATGAGTCCATTAGCCCTCTACCTAAGTTTATTTAAATTAGTAACATTAAAAATAAATCTGAAAGTAGATACAGAGTTAGATAAAAGTTTTTTTTTAAAGCATCCATAACAAACCATATAAAATTAAGCTTACAAGTAGATTTTAAAGAGAGAACAAAAGTAAACGGTGAAAGTGTTATAAGAAAATGAGAGATTGTTAACATTTGGGGGAATGCCTTTTAAAGCAAACGCATATCTCAGAAGTTATAAATTATGACGTATTTGATTTCATGAAATTTTAAAATTTATTTTAATCAAAGGTTCATTCCCCAGACCAACTACTTTTAAGTATCTTAGGTGCTTTTCCTGTTACTTATCCTCATGTATCTATATTATATGTTTTTCCTACTATTCTTTTCATATTATCTCTTGAGAACTCATTATTGGATCAAAACTAAACTCTTACATCACCACAACTTCAACCACTCTTCACGTATCTCATCATGCCAAATTTTGCATCAAATAGAGATACATTTTTCAGGAGAATGTTAAGATTGTTTACTGCAGAGCCCAGTGGTGTACTATATCAAAGTGTTCTGTCTGAACCTGTCCCTTTTTCTTAAATATTTAATCATTGCCTAGTTTTATTTACTTGTGTAATTTTCAATGTACCCATCTTTAATTTTTTTCCTGCAGACTACCTTTGTTATTACTCAATAAGTTAATTTCAAGTGAACAGTGATATCTGATAAACTAATAGGGAGTGATGGCTATTTAAGCACAGCTGTGTCATCTTGGAATTTCCATTTCCCAACATTCTTAAATTCCCTGTCTATATCTTTTGTGCTTTATCACACATTTATTATAGTATATTACTCATAATTTAATAAAAAGGCATCAAGGTAAAATATTTAACCCTTTAAGCTTTTTCTTATTCTCTTTTGTTAAATATCATCTTTGTTTTATGGATGCATTGTCCTTTTGGACCTTTCTGAAGATAATAGGTAAATACTTACTTTTATTTTATTCTCTTTTTCTTTTTTCCTCCTAATTACAGTTTTCTTGCTTGTTGGTTTCAACCTTTGCTATTCGGAAGTTTCTATCTTCACCCGGGACTGGTAGGTGCCCCCGGGTGAATCTCTGCTTTCTCTGAGGCTCTCATCGCCTGCTTGCTGTATTTCCAGGCCCTTTTCTTTAGTGGAATGTAAGAGACTTTTTTCCAGAAACTTTTGGCTTAATTTGTTAGCCTCCCAAACAGCCTCAGAATTCACAAATGTCTAGAGAAAGCTGGCCTTCAACTCCTGGATTCATCATTCCAGCCACTTGTGGCCCCTAGAAGCATTGTTTGTTTCCTCCCCCATCACAGTCCCCCCAGCAGCCGTTCTCTGCCTGAACTAAGCCATCAGAACTGGCATGCTCTCCCGGGAAATAAAATAATAAAAAACAGCCAGGGGTCATCAGCTCACATCCAAATATTTCTCGCCTCTCTGAAGTTTTTAGTCCATCTAGTTCTGTTGTCTACACATTTCAGATGACTTTAAAATTATGATTTTTGAAATCTGGCCATTTTCTTTTTAATTGTTGGCAGTGGGATTGGCCTGGGGTGATCTATTATCTGTTATTTTAAAGCAGAGGTCCCATCAATTAAATTAAAAATTATAACATTGTGTGACTTTTTTTGGTTACAAAATGTAGTTTTTATAGTCTGATTTCATCCCCATGGGATTATTCTGTCTACTGGTCAAAGTACTATTCTAGATCATCATTTTGGATTTAATTTTTCTGTCTCTCAGTAGCTATACATTTGAGGATGTTAGAGTCCCTCAGCTGGAGCACATCCCATGGACGTGGAATGCCCCACAGTTTGCACTCTTACTGTGACAGGGAGATACTGGAGGACTCACACTGGTGAGTGGCAGGAGAAAGCTCTTCTGCTCTCAGGCCCCTATGCTATGAGATGCTCACATGCATCTCACTCCCAACCCAGAGACTTTGAGACCATTCTCCAATGCCGTTCTCCAAAAATTCACCAGACCCTCTGGATCAGATTAGAAGGGCCCTTTAGGAATAAGCCACAGTAAGGCACACAGTTTCCACTAAGGGATTCCTAGGGGCTGAGCTAGGACCTTCAGGGACCGAAAACCCCTCAGGAAGGCAAGGCTACATTTGTTTTCCAACTGCATCTACCCAGTTCCGTCAACCATGTGATCCCACACAGCTGTTCACTCCCATGATTCTAGTAGAAATCAAAACATAAGAAGCATCCTCTAGGGGCTGCACATCTGGGTCCACAATTCTGTATTTTTACAGAGAGCAGTGAGGGGGGGGTCTGGAGAAGAAAAGCAGGTGCAGGTCAGGCACAAGGACCAACACTGGGTCTGTGCTCAAATTGCCATCTTTCGTCTTCCCAGATTCACTCTTGTGCCTCTTTTATACAGAATATAAGTGGGTGTTACTTTAAGTCAATGTTTCATCATGTGTAAAAGGGTTTAAAATATTAACAAAAATGTCATAAATTAAAAATTAGCATGTTTTCTTTATTGCTTTTGCATGCCTGAGATTGTCTATGCATTCTGTATTTTCCTACAGGAATTATGCTGTGCAGTACTGCTTTTATGTTTTCTTCTCTGTACTTGGTTTGGGAGTTAAATATCTTGATTTCGTTTCTATGAAAAGTCATTTAAGTTTATTGTTAAAATCTTGAACCTCTTGATTACATCTCTGTAATTAAAGTGAATAATAAAATTACATTTTAAATATTCCCTATATAAAGAATTGTTTATCTTAATATTTGCCTTTGTTCTTCCTGTCCTTCTAGAAATTACATGAGTAAAAATACATAAACTGGAGCTATAAATTTATAGTTTTATTAAATAAGTTTTATTTACCCTGATTTTCCGTTTGTAACTGTTATGCTTTAGATTTAAATCCATGACTCATCATGTTTTACGTTTGTAGTCAACCTACACCGCACTTTCCATATTGCTGAATCCCTAAATTTATGTCACTTTTCAGGTGATTGAGGTCTGTTTCTGTGCGGGGGACAGTTCCTTGGGTACTTTATCTTTTCCGTCCAGCCAAACAAAGTCATAACTTCATATGTTGATACATTTAAACTTACAATAAAGGTCATGCTCCCAATTCATATTTATTAGCTTATTTAGCATGGATTAGACTCAGATTCATATTTTCTTTGTTGACCATACTTCTAAGATTTTTTGGTATTTGCATTTTTTTAAATGAAACCATATTTAAGTATTTTTATTTGTACTCTTGCTTAGTTATGAAGTTTGACATTTTGATCTAGTTCTTGCTATTACTGACCTCTTTATTTTGGTTCCTCACTCAGTAATCCGGGATATACATTTCAGTAATTTTGTCCCAGAACAATAAGCAGCTCCTGTTGCTTTCACACATGAAGAACAACTTGGATTGCTTATAATTCTAGATTCACAAAATATTGCCATCAACAGACACTGTTTTACTATATTGGTGTTATAGAAGAGATATCTGTCATCAATTTAATGCTTGCCTCTTGAAAGTATACTATTTTTCCTACAAAAGTACTAAAATTAGTCTTATTCTTTCATTTTGAATGTGAACAGACACTATTCCAAAGTAAATACATAGTTAATAATTAGATGTAATTGTTTTTATTGAAGTATAGTCGATTTAAGTTAGATGTAAGTGTGAAGAGTACATTTAATCTATATGTTCACGTCTTTAAATTTCAGTTAAGAGTTTAGATGCAATATTATTTCTTAGGTGTTATTTTTCTGTTTTCTTTCCACCTCAGGATCATCAATTATTCCTTCAGCAATGTCAATAGATGTTTGCTTTGCCTTTTTTTTTTTACTGTATCAATTACATTCTCTCTGTGCATTTTAAACTCTTAGGTATTTTCTCCCTCTGAATTCTGAGAGGGATTCTCAAATTTGTTAAATTTTCATTGCTGCTAGTACTCTGCATCCAAGACAATTTTAAGATCTGCTTTATGGGTCTCCTTTTGTCTTTCTCTTATGTTAGACAGCTCTTTTTTCATGGTAGTCATTAACTAAGCATAGCTTCTCTCTATGTCTCATGCTTCCATCATAAAGGCCAGTTCTGATTACATCTTGTAGGAGATGCCCAACAGAATTAAACACACACACAATTTCAAATTTAAGGTGTCTTTGAATGTTTCCTTTATTTTGACTTCTAACAATACTATTTCCTTTCCTTTTTTAATATAATGTTTTTTCTTGGATAAAATGTCCTGGCTGTTCACTTTTTTTCTTTTAAGTGTTTTGTATACTTAATTTTTCTTATATGAGGAGATACTTATTCAGGTCAAAGCACCTACATTATTATCAATTCATTTTCTAAAAGCTTTGTAGCATTCATAATATGTGGATAGAGAAAACATCACCAGCTCAAACTTATCACAGAATGACAGTTACCTTGACAATGTAGACAGTGAGTCATAGGGACTAAGGCTAAGAATAAAATTTGTTCCAGCTGTTGGTTTTTAAGCAATAAGATCTATAGCAATTTGGTAGTACCGTGTTAGTCATAGTTGAAATGCTCTGACACCTTACTTTTAAAATACCTATTAAACATTGCAAAATCTTAACCATTTCAGCAGCACTGGAAAAGAGTATACTGTAACTTTTTGGCACGGAGAGAAAATAGGGTTTATGTCGAGAAGTGGCAGGACCCGAGTGCCCAACCCAAGCACCATCTAGATCTTTGGTTTCCTTCTCTGTTTTTCTGTCTCACACACGTCCCTGCTTACGCTGACTGCTTTCTGTCCTAATTTTAATTTTTCTTCACTCTTTGTAACAGAAGAGCGTGCCTCATTTAGCTTGACAGCTCTTCTGTCGCCACATGAATGCCTTCCACTCCTCACCCTACTCTCTATCCTTTTCTGCCAGAATAATTCTCTCCTCCTGTTTTGACAGGAACTCTTGGCAGGGAAGCAAAAGACTATGAATGACTTCAGGATATATGGCATAATTAGTTGATTCAGTCCCTATGTGTTTAAGGTTTTCTACTTGGCTGTCATTGTGGTATGCTTTATACCACAACAGCTATACTATCGTATCATAATCCCAGTTGGTACTTGAAGTCTCTTGCAGTCATAATGTCTAATGTTATTCAAAAGAGTCAACTGCTGACATGTTTTTTTCAATGGCTTATGGTCTACTATTGCACTGGGATTGCTGTCGGTCAATTAAATGTTACTTGGGATTTAAGGCAGTGCATTGTCGATACCAAATAATTCACAGTAAAACAGCGTACTAAATTACCTTAATAACAGATACAGCAAATTGTTTAATGTACAGCATAAGCTCTTATTTCTAGGACTTTCCCTGTGGCATCCACAGTGGATTAGATCAGCAGATTAGCATTCCTAAAGAATATTAAGTTTTCTGAAAAGGAGCTGACCAGAAAAATACATATTTTCTCTTCTCATTTTCAGTATTAAACATTAATGTTTCAGGTGGCACTGTGCCACAGAAATACAATGTGAGCCAGATACGAGCCACATTTAGAAAAGGAAAAAGGAGTTTCTGAAATTAACTATAATACTATGTTTTAGTTATAGCCTAACATATCCAGCCTATCACCATTATCAATGTACAATAAATATAAAAATGAGATATACAAATGGAAAGATATTCCATAATCATGGATTAGAAGAGTTAAAATATCCATACTACTCAAAGCAATCTAGTCAATGCAATCTCTATCAAAATTCCAGTGACATTTTCCACAGAAATACACCCTGAAAAACTAAAATTTGTATGGAACTACAAAAGACCTTGAATAGCCAAACTAATCTTGAGAAAGAAGAACCAAGCTGGAGGCATCACACTCTCTGATTTCAAATTGTATTATAAAGTTATAGTAAGCAAATCGTTACGGTTTTGACATAAAAACAGACACATAGGTCAATGGAACTGAATACAGAGCCCAGAAATAGACCTACACATATATGGTCAATTAATTTACAACAGAAAAGCCAAGAATATATGCTGGGAAAAGAACAGTCCCTTCAGTAGATGGTGTTGGGAAAACTGGAAAGTCACATGCAAAAGAATGAAACTGGACCACTGTCTTACACCATACACAAAAAATTAACTCAAAATGGATGAAAGACTTGAATGTAAGATCTGAAACCATAAAACTCTTAGAAGAAAACATAGGCAGTAAGTTCCTTGACATTGCTCTTGGTGACGATTTTTTGGATCTGACACCAAAAGCAAAGGTAACAAAAACTTCTGCACGGCAAAGGAAACCATCAACAAAATATCAATAAAAAGGCAACCTCCGAATGGGAGAAAATATTAGCAAATTATTAATCTGTTAAGGGGTGGTAACCAAAACATATAAGTAACTCGTAAAACTCTATAGCAAAAAATCGAACAATCCAATTAAAAAATGGGCAGAGGATCTGAACAGACATTTTTTCCAAAGAAGACATACAGATGGCCAACAGGTACATGAAAAAATATTCCATATAGCTAAGCATCAGGGAAATGCAAATCAAAACCACAGTGAGGTATCACCTCAAACCTGTTAGAGCAGCTATGATCAAAAAGACAAGAAACATCAAATGCCAGGAAGGATGTGGAGAAAAGGGAACCCTGTGCTCTGTTGGTAGGATGTAAATTGGTGCAGCCACTATGGAAAACAGTATGGGGTTCCTCAAAAAATTAAAAACAGAACTACCATATGATCCAGCAATCCACTACTAGTTATTTATCTAAAGAAAATGAAGATAGTAACAAGAAAATGTCTGTACCCCCATGTTTATTGCAACATTATTTTCAATAGCCAAGACATGGATACAGCCTAAGTGTCCATCAATGGATAAATGAATAAAGAAAATGTGGTATATATAAATATACACCGGAATATTATTTAGCCATAAAAAATGATCTTGCCATTTTGGACCTTGCCGTATTGGACCTTGCGCTCAAGGTCCAATACAGATGGACCTTAAAGGCATTATGCCACATAAATCAGAGAATGACAAAAACCATATAATCTTACTTAAATGTGGATCTAAACAAACAAATGAAGCTCACAGATACTGAGGACAGATTGGTGGTTGCCAGATGCAAAGGGTGAGAGCAGGCGGTCAAATGGGTTAAGGGGGTCAAAAGGTACAAACTTCCAGTTATAAAATAAGTCATGGGGATGTAGTGTGCAGCATGGTGACTACAGTTAATAACACTGTATGGAATTTTTTTTTTTTGACCATGCCACACGGCATGCGGGATCTCAGTTCCCAACCAGGGATCAAACCTGTGGCCCCTGCAGTGGAAGCATGGAGTACAAACTCCTGGACCGCCAGGGAAGTCCTGTACTGAATATTTAAAGTTGCTAAGAGAGTTTTCATCAAAAGAAAAAAATGATAACTATATGTGGTAATGGATGTTAACTAAACTTACTGTGGTGATCACTTTATAATATACACAAATATTGAATCATTCTGCTCTACACATGAAACTAATATGTCAATTATAGCTTAATAAAAAAAGTATTTGCAAGTTTTTTATATTTATTTTATACTTAGAGCAACACATCTCTATTTGTACTACCGCATTACTTTTGCTTGATAGCCAAATGGGGTTAGTGGCTACCACTTTGGAAAGTGCAGAAGCAAGCTGTGAGGCAGAGTATTTGAATTCTTTGTTTCTAGAGGTCATAATAAATATTTGAGAAAAAGCAAAATTTATTTTTATACTAATTCTATATATTCCAAATAAGGTTATTTAAACATTACAATTTAAAAGAGAGAAAAGCAAAAAGCAGTATCTATCCTAGATAAACTAAATTAACTAAATGATTTTCTGAATTACTATAGTACTTCTAAGCATTTGTAATAGGAAAACACACATTTTAAAATCTCATATAGATGTAATTAATTCTCATTATAATTGAGGAAGTAATAGCTACCACTTACTGGCCACTCTGTATTGAGCCAGTGAACCAGTGTCTTTACATGAATAATAATCTTTACATGTTAATAATCTTTGGAACATCTTAAAAATAATTCCTTGTTTAATGAATGCATTTATGAATAATATTGTGTATGCTTCCTTCTTTTATGTTTTAATTATGTGGAATAGAAGTCTCTGGGTCAATAATTATTGAACGTAATTGAAATATGTTTTTGGATATCATGTTATTATAGGTTTTTCCCTTATTTTCTGTTGACAATGTATTTTCACCAATACTAAATGGATGTCATCAAGACAAAGTGAAAATATATTTTCTGTGTTCAACTGTTGTGATTTAACTGAACTTTGCCTCATTTAAGGACTGAAGGAGGGAGAGATGAAGACCCACAATCTCACTTTCTGATCCTTCATGGCTGGGACTACCTTTTTAAATTTTATGTTCCTTAATTATTATTATTTTTGCCTTCCATCTGGACAACTTACAATGGTCGTTTTCTACCCCAAGCCACAAGTTACAAACATCTGCCATTGTTTTGCCCGTTCATCTGTAGTGACTTTCCTCCAAAATGTGGGCATATAAATAAATTTTTAGAGCTTACTTATATTTCTATTGAAAATATCAGTCCTAACACTGTTCTAATTGTTTGATTGTGACCAGTGAATTTCTGGAATGTCTGTTTTCTGAAAAACAGAAATACATTGTGTGGAAAAGGAAGTTATGCACGTCAATAGCATTTTACAGTACATTGCTTGCAAATACTTATTTAAATGCAGAATTATCATTTAAATTATGAGTTACTAAAATTTAAGTGTATTTTCCATTTCATCATTTTATTACATACCCCTCCAATACTGTAAGAACACTGTATAATGTTCATACAGTATAAGCTATCTCGGTAAGTTTGTTGTTTGTAAGCTACCCGGTCCATGGTATTTTGTTATGGCAGCTTCAACAGACTAAGACACTGCTGGTGCTTGCTGTTAATTCATTTTACCACAGGTGTATTATAACTTATACCCACATCAGAGCAGAGCTCTTACTACTAAGGCATGTAGGGAATAGTGTTTCTGGTGTCTCAACTGCAAAGCTTATGGGTATATCAAGTTTTCTCCATTACAACTGGGAAGGAACCTCAAAACTCCCCCAGTATTGTGAGACCTCTAAAGCTCCTAGCTTCTCAAGTATCTGTTCTCCGCTGGACCTTCTGGAATCGTGTCTTGCACATGGTCAGCTTGGGACCTGTCAAAGGACCTAGGACATATTCTATGCAGATGTTTGGAATGCTTCTCTCTCCTTTTCTCCTGATTTATTACCATCTAAATCCCATCCACTTCCAGAGCCCTAGACTCTGATCTCTGTCTCCTCCATTCACTGAGACCAGTGCTCTCTATCTGCCTCTATTTTTCGGTGCAACATTTTAAAAAATGTCCCCAGTGAGAAATGCAGTTTTAATGTGGATCCCACTTCATATGCTTCCCTTCTATTAACGTTCATAGTGTAGTCTATTGCTTTCAAACGTGTTTTATACATTTTGCACCATTTTTATAATTGTTTACAGCAGTTGAATAAGTTTGATACCAGCTATTTTGTCCTGCTCAGAAACTAATTAGTTCTTCATATCTACTTCAGCCACTCCCTAAAAATCAGAAAATTTGATTAAATTTTTTTAACATCTTTCTTGGAGTATAATTGCTTTACAATAGAGTGTTAGTTTCTACTGTATAACAGTGAATCAGTTATACATATACATATATTCCCATATCTTTTCTCTCTTGCATCTCCCCCCTCCCACCCTCCATATCCCACCGCTTTAGGTGGTCACAAAGCACCGAGCTGATCTCCCTGTACTATGCAGCTGCTTCCCACTAGCTACCTGTTTTATATTTGGTAGTATATATATGTCCATGCCACTCTCTCACTTCATCCCAGCTTACCCTTCCCCCTCCCCGTGTCCTCAAGTCCATTCTCTATATCTTTATTCCTGTCCTGCCCCTAGGTTCTTCAGAACGATTTTTTTTTCCTTTTAGATTCCATATATATGTGTTAGCATGCAGTATTTATTTTCCTCTTTCTGACTTACCTTCACTCTGTATGACAGACTCTAGGTCCATCCACCTCACTACAAATAACTCAATTTCGTTTCTTTTTATTGCTGAGTAATATTCCACTGTATATATGTGTCACACCTTCTTTATCCATTCATCTGTCGATGGACACAGGTTGCTTCCATGTCCTGGTTATTGTAAATAGAGCTGCAATGAACACTGTGATATATGACTCATTTTGAATTACGGTTTTCTCAAGGTATATGCCCGGTAGTGGGATTGCTGGGTCATATGGTAATTTTATTTTATTTTATTATTTTTTTTTTTTTTTTGCGGTACACAGCCCTCTCACTGTTGTGGCCTCTCCCGCTTGCGGAGCACAGGCTCCGGACGCGCAGGCTCAGCGGCCATGGCTCACGGGCCCAGCCGCTCCGCGGCACGTGGGATCCTCCCAGACCGGGGCACGAACCCGAGTCCCCTGCATCGGCAGGCGGACTCTCAACCACTGCGCCACCAGGGAAGCCCGGTAATTTTATTTTTAGTTTTTTAAGGAACCTCCATACTGTTCTCCATAGTGGCTGTATAAATTTATATTCCCACCAACAGTGCAAGAGGGTTTCCTTTTCTCCACACCCTCTCCAGCATTTATTGTTTCTAGATTTTTTGATGATGGCCATTCTGACTGGTGTGAAGTGATACCTCATTGTAGTTTTGATTTGCATTTCTCTAATGATTAGTGATGTTGAGCATCCTTTCATATGTTTGTTGGCAATCTGTATGTCTTCTTTAGAGAAATGTCTGTTTAGGTTTTCTGCCCATTTTTGGATTGGGTTCTTTGTTTTTTTGATATCGAGCTGCATGAGCTGCTTGTATATTTTGCAGATTAATCCTTTGTCAGTTGCTTCGTTTGCAAATATTTTCTCCCATTCTGAGAGTTGTCCTTTTGTGTTTTTTATGGTTTCCTTGGCTGTGCAAAAGATTTTAAGTTTCATTACGTCCCATTTGTTTTTGTTTTTTTTTTTAATTTCCATTTCTCTAGGAGGTGGGTCAAAAAGGATCTTGCTGTGATTTATGTCAGAGATTGATCTGCCTATGTTTTCCTCTAAGAGTTTCATAGTGTCTGGCCTTACGTTTAGATCTTTAATCCATTTTTTATTTTTGTGTATGGTATTAGGGGGTGTTCTAATTTCAATCTTTTACATGTAGCTGTCCAGTTTTCCCAGCACCACTTATTGAAGAGGCTGTCTTTTCTCCATTGTATATTCTTGCCTCCTTTTTCAAAGATAAAACCCATGCACCAATGGGTATCTTATCTCTGTGCTTTCTATGTGTTCCATTGAACTATATTTGTTTTTGTGCCAGTACCATACTGTCTTGATTACTGTAGCTTTGTAGTATAGTCTGAAGTCAGGGAGCCTGATTCTTCCAACTCCATTTTTCTTTCTCAAGATTGCTTTGGCTATTAGGAGTCTTTTGTGTTTCCATACAAATTGTGAAATTTTCTGTACTCATTCTGTGAAAAAAGCCAGTGATAGTTTGATAGGGATTGCACTGAATATGTAAACTGCTTTGGGTAGTATAGTCATTTTCACAATTATGATTCTTCTAATCCAAGAACATGGTATGTCTCTCCATCTGTTTGTATCATCTTCAGTTTCTTTCATCAGTGTCTTATAGTTTTCTGCATACAGGTCTTTTGTCTCTTTAGGTAGGTTTATTCCTAGGTATTTTATTCCTTTGGTTGCAATGGTGAATAGGAGTGTTTTCTTAATTTCACTTTCAGATTTTCATCAGTTGTGTATAGGAATGCAAGAGATTTCTGTGCGTTAATTTTGTATCTTGCTATTTTACCAAATTCATTCATTAGCTCTAGTACTTTTCTGGTAGCATCTTTAGGATTCTGTATGTATAGTATCATGTCATCTGCAAACAGTGACAGTTTTAATTCTTTTCCTATTTGGATTCCTTTTATTTCCTTTTCTTCTGATTGCTGTGGTTAAAACTTCCAAAACTATGTTGAATAATAGTGGTGAGAGTGGGCAACCCTGTCTTGTTCCTGATCTTAGTGGAAATGGTTTCCATTTTTCACCATGGAGGACAATGTTGGCTGTGGTTTGTCATATATGGCTTTTATTATGTGGAGGTAAGTTTCCTCTATGCCTACTTTCTGGAGGGTTTTTATCATAAGTATGTGTTGAATTTGTTGATAGCTTTTTCTGCATCTACTGAGATGATCATATGGTTTTTCTCCTTCAATTTGTTAATATGGTTTATCACATTGATTGATTTGCGTATATTGAAGAATCCTTGCATTCCTGGCATAAACCCCACTTGATCATGGTGTATGACCCTTTAATGTGCTGCTGGATTCTATTTGCTAGTATTGTGTTGAGGATTTTTTCATCTATGTTCATCCGTGATATTGGCCTGTAGTTTTCTTTCTTTGTGACAACTTTGTCTGGTTTTGGTATCAGGGAGATGGTGGCCTTGTAGCATGAGTTTGGGAGTGTTCCTCCCTCTGCTATATTTTGGAGGAGTTTGAGAAGGATAGGTGTTACATCTTCTCTAAATGTTTGATAAAATTTGCCTGTGAAGCCATCTGGTCCTGGGCTTTTGTTTGTTGGAAGATTTTTAATCACGGTTTCAATTTCAGTACTTGTGATTGGTCTGTTTATATTTTCTGTTGGTCCTGGTTCAGTCTCGGAAGATTGTGCTTTTCTAAGAATTTGTCCATTTCTTCCAGGTTGTCCATGTTATTTACATAGAGTTTCTTTGAGTAATCTCTAATGATCTTTTGTATTTCTTCAGTGTCAGTTGTTACTTCTCCTTTCTCATTTTATTGATTTGAGTCTTCTCGCTTTTTTTCCTGATGAGTCTGGCTAATGGTTTATCAATTTTGTTTATCTTCTCAATGAACCAGCTATTACATTTATTGATCTTTGCTATTGTTTCCTCATTTATTTTTCATTTATTTCTGATTTGATCTTTATGATTGCTTTCCTTCTGCTAACTTTTGGGTTTTCTTGTTCTTCTTTCTCTAATTGCTTTAGGTGTAAGCTTAGGTTGTTTATTTGAGATGTTTCTTGTTTCTTAAGGTAGGATTGTATTGCTATAAACGTCCCTCTTACAACTTCTTTTGTTGCATCCCATAGGTTTTTGGTCATCGTGTTTTCACTGTCATTTGTTTCTAAGTACTTTAAAAATTTTTTTCTTTGATTTCGTCAGTGATTTCTTGGTTATTTAGTAGTGTATGGTTTAGCCTCCATGTGTTTTTATTTTTACAGATTTTTTTCTGTAATTGATATCTAGTCTCATAGTGTTGTGGTCAGAAAAGATACTTTATACAATTCCAATTTTCTTAAGTTTACCAAGGCTTGATTTGTGACCCAAGATTTGATCTATCCTGGAGAATGTTCCGTGAGCACTTGAGAAGGAAGTGTATTCTGTTGTTTTTGGATGGAATGTCCTATAAATATCAATTAAGTCCATCTTGTTTAATGGATCATTTAAAGCTTGTGTTTCCTTATTTATTTTCTGTTTGTATGATCTGTCCATTGGTGAAAGTGGGGTGTTAAAGTCCCCTACTATGATTGTGTTACTGTCAATTTCCCCTTTTATAGTTGTTAGCATTTGCCTTAGGTATTGAGGTGCTCCTATGTTGGGTGCCTAAATATTTACAATTTTTATATCTTCTTCTTGTATTGATCCCTTGATCATTATGTAGTGTCCTTCTTTGTCTCTTGTAATAGTCTTTATTTTAAAGTCTTTTTCTGATATGAGAATTGCTACTCCGGCTTTCTTTTGATTTCCATTTGCATGGAATATCATTTTCCATCCCCTCACTTTCAGTCTGTATGTGTTCCTAGGTCTGAAGTGGGTCTCTTGTAGACAGCATATGTACGGGTCTTCTTTTTGTATCCATTCAACTAGTCTATATCTTTTGGTTGGAGCACTGAATCCACTTACATTTAAGGTAATTATCGATATTATTTTCCTATTACCATTTTCTTCATGGTTTTGGGTTTGTTATTGTAGGTCTTTTCCTTCTCTTGTGTTTCTTGCCTAGAGAACTTCCTTTAGCATTTGTTGTAGAGCTTGTTTGGTGGTGCTGCATTCTCCTAGCTTTTGCTTGTCTGTAAAGGTTTTAGTTTCTCCATCAAATCTGAATGAGATCCTTGCTGGGTAGCGTAATCTTGCTTGTAGGTTTTCCCCTTTCTTCCCTTTAAATATGTCCTGCCACTCCTTCTGGCTTGCAGAGTTTCTGCTAGAAGATCAGCTTTTAACATTATGGGGAGTCCTTTGTCTTTTATTTGTTGCTCTTCCTTTGCTTCTTTTAATATTTTTTCTTTCTATTTAATTTTTAATAGTTTAATTACTATGTGTCTTGGTGTATTTCTCCTTGGATTTATCCTGTATGGGGGTCTCTGCCCTTCCTGGTCTTGACTATTCCCCTTCTCATATTAGGGAACTTTTCAACTGTAATCTCTTCAAATTTTCTCAGTACCTTTTTTGTCTTCTTCTGGGACCCCTATAATTTGAATGTTGGTGCACTGAATGTTGTCCCAGAGGTCTCTGAGACTGTTTTCAATTCTTTACATTTTTTCCCCTTTATTCTGCTCTGCAGTAGTTATTTCCACTCTTTTATCTTCCAGGTCACTTTTCTGCTCTTCTGCCTCAGTTATTCTGCTATTGAGTCCTTCTAGAGAATTTTTAATTTCATTTATTGTATTGTTCATCATAGTTTGTTTGCTCTTTAGTTCTTCTATGTCCTTGTTAAACGTTTCTTGTGTTTTCTCCTTTCTATTTCCAAGATTTTGGATCATCTTTACTATCATTACTCTGAATTCTTTTTCTGGTAGACTGCACATTTCCTCTTCATTTGTTTGGTCTGGTGGGTTTTTACGTTGCTCCTTCATCTGTGTATTTCTCTATCTTCCTATTTTGCTTAACTTACTGTGTTTGGGGGTCTCCGTTTCACAGGCTGAATATCCATAGTTCCTGTTGTTTTTGGTGTCTGCCCCCAGTGAGTAAGGTTGGTTCAGTGGGTTGTGTAGGCTTCCTGGTGGAGGGGACTGCTGCCTGTGTTCTGGTGGATGAGGCTGGATCTTGTCTTTCTGGTGGGCAGAGCCTCATCTGGTGGTGGTTTTTGTGCATCTGTGAACTTATTATGATTCTAGGCAGCCTCTCTGTTAATGGATAGGGTTATGTTCCTGTCTTGCTAGTTGTTTGGCATAGGGTGTCCAGCACTGTAGCTTGCTGGTCATTGAGTGGAGCTGGGTCTTAGCATTGAGATAGAGATCTCTGGGAGAGCTTTTGCCATTTGATATTATGTGGGGCCAGGAGGTCTCTGGTGGACTAATGTCCTGAACTTGGCTCTCCCACTTAGAGGCTCAAGTCTGACACCCAGCCGGAGCACCACAACCCTGTCAGCCACATGACCCTGTCAGCCACATGGCTTAGTTCTGTGATCTTGGACCAGGCAGTTAACTTCTCCGTGCCTCAGATTTCCTGCCGTGCCGCACTTCCTCACCTCAGAGGCCCAGTCAGGTGCGAGAGAAGAGCTGTTGCTCACAGGCTGTGCAGGGAGGAAGCCCGCCAGGCTGGTGCAGGACCAAACTCTCGATTAAATCTGTTATCTTCACCTTTTCTGTCTACCTTTCTGCTACTACTCTGGTCTAGATTATCATAATCTCTTCCCTGGATTCCTACACTAGCTTCCAACTCATGTCTCCAGTTCCAGCACATACTCTACATTATAGAGTGGAATTCTAGAAGGAAAACTTATGTCCCTCTCTGGGTGAAATTTCTCAATAGCTTCTTATTAAACTTACAGTTAATATTTGAACTCCTTACAGTGAGTTCAAATATAAACTTCTCAAAGATGTAATGAAAAATGAAATTTATGAAAATTATTCTTACATTTCATTGAATGTTAAAAAATGGCATTTCATTTTGGATGCTTTATCATTATTGGCATTTTTAAAGCTATACATTAGATCTATTTCTTTATCACTATGCACAGTTAATGATTCATATTTGTGTGTACAAGAAATTTTGAATGTCAAAATTAAATATAGATTTAAAAAAATGAATTTATGGAAAAAAAGTGTTTTAGCTAACATTAACAAGGATAAGTCAAAAATTTTAAATATAGTGTTCATATCTGCCCATTAATTATCTTATTGTCAAAAAAAGAAATGAAAATGTTTTTGTGTATGTATGCATTACAGTAAATAGAGTAACTGTTTTGAATGAGAAGACTCATATGTAACATAGAAAATCTACTTACCCACTCAGTATGTGTGTGTGTGTGTGTGTGTGTGTGTGTGTGTGTGTGTGTGTGTGTGTGTGTTTTAGAAGCATATCTAAACTCCATATCACAGAATTGTAATATGGTCAAATGAGGAAATACATTTGAAAGCATTTTCAAAGTTTTTAAATGAAATGTTCTAATATTGCCCACTGTAATCATAAATAATTTTAAAGAACTGGTATACATTTTTAAAAATAAGTAAAATCAAACACTAGTCACAGACACAGTTGTTTGCTTTTATATGCATGAAGTAATTTGCAAAATTGAATTATTTTGTTATTTTGGCCCCTGTTTCTGAATCATTTTTATCACCACTATTCTTTGGGATGTAGAGGTTTGCTTACAGAGTGACCCACTTTCTCCTAGCTCTTCTTTGGGACTATATTAGACCCTTCTAAAATTGGAAGGGTCACTCAAATATCACTATACAAGTTATTGTTTCAGCACAATAAATTACATTTTCCAAATTGCTGCCAATGGATCATCATTAACCTGGGAAAATGGGAAGCGTTTGGTGGTCTAATTACATATCTGATCCTTTTAAGATTCTGGGTGAATAAAAATATAAACTATATGTGATATATGGGTGTTTTAGTTATCAAACTAAAATCTAATAGCACAAATCATTTATACATTCCTATGTAAAATCCTGACATGAGAATATGTAAGCAATCCTTTTCAAGATGATGTGGTAAGATTATGCATTGATTGTACTTTCTACTCTAAACATAGCAGTAAGCAATAAGACCTGTTTTTAAAAAGTCATTAAGAAACCTAGGCATGTTTAGGGGTACAAATAAAACATTCCATCGGCCAGAAACAACACAGAAACCCAAAACAGCAGTGTAGCTGCAGGCAAGAGTTTGCTAGTATCTGGATCCAAATGTGGGCCATGATGACTGGGTGTATGACTCAGAGGGGCGAGAACCAAACTCACCCCTTATAAAACAGAGTGGAGGGAGAGAGAAAGGAAAAACATTCATGACAACCGAAGAATCCCCCAAATTTCTCATCATATCAAAAGCCTGTTACCAAAATTCATCAAGAAAAAGGAGGAAACATCCAACTAACTTAAAGATTGAAAAACAGAATATAACTACAGTTATAGTTGACATTTACAAAATACAACTAAAGATTCTGAAAAACCTTAATACATTAAAATTATAAATTGAGATATTTCAAATTTTCTGGAAAATAATTTCCAGTACTCCATCAAAAGTAAAAAAGAAACCTGATAGAGTTATTATTATTAAATACTTTGCTCATGCATCAAATTTCTTATTTCTCCTTGAAACAAATAAACCAAGTTTTATAGGTGAGTTTTATCAAAACTGTAAGAAACAGATAAAAAATGTTTTAGAGAAATTCAAGAGGGCATTTCCTAACCTATGTTATGAGACAGGAAATTATTGAAACAAACTTGATGAAAATAGTATAAGTGAATTATAGATTTATCTATGATTATGGGTGAAAAAATTCTAGCTGATAATCTTGGCAAATGGAATATACAAGGGTTATAAAATATTCATCATGACCATATCATGTTTATTCTTAGAATTCAAGGTTCTCTATCAAAAATGTATTAACGTATTCCACCACTCCAATTGAGAAAAATGGGATGATTATTACATAAAATAAAATCATTAAAAAATATTAACCCATATTCATGGTTAAAACTAATATAAAAGAAGTTCCACTATCCACTTAGGATTTCTACTTTAAAGTATCAAACATTGTTCCTCACAGGGAATCGTTTAACCTCCCGAGTTCAGAAACAAACAAAAAAACCCAAAACTAACCAGTAAATCTGCTATTCAATGTTGTACCACAGTAGGTCATAAATAAGCAAGAAAAAAATGGTGTAAATACTGGAAAAGAGAGTCAACTTTTCTGTTTTATACAGATGAAATACACATCCAAGGTACAGACCAGTTGTATAAAAAGTTAAACAACTTTTCTTGATAAAAGTTCAACAATCTAAAAACATAAGAAAAAAGTTCCAATAATAATCCAAAATTTATGAACCAATAATTTAAAAGATGTCTTTGAATAAATCAAAACAACTTCTCCTTTTGAGAAGTTTCCAAAATTTTTTTAGGTGCTGAACGGGGCCCTGAATAAATAAGGAGCTCTATTACATTCATAGATAATATGTTATAATAATGATGCCGTTTCTCTCCAGACTAATCTTTAAGTTTACACATTTCCAATCAGAATATTAACAGAAATCTGCATGGAACTTGTCAAATTGTACTGATGTTCACATTGAAGAGAGTAAAGTTTCAAGAATAGCTATTTCTGACAGCAAAAAAAAAAAGAGGTGCCTTCAATCATCATCAGATATTAATAATCACTTAAAGCTATGATAAGATAATGGATGTTGGTTTCATAGATATTATGACATGTTTACTGACCTTGTGAAAAATTGTATAGCAAGCAAGTAGAATGTGTTCAACTTATTCATAGATAAACATTGTCTGAATAGTATTTCCTATTAAAGTCAAATATATCATAAGAATGTCCATAACATTTTCCTAGGAACATTTCTTTTAGCTATCTTAGAAATCACAAATTTAAGAACAAGATCAGGTGGTGGTGTTATGTCTTCTGATAATTTATATTACTTTAAAAATGGGGGCTTCCCTGGTGGCACAGTGGTTGAGAGTCTGCCTGCCGATGCAGGGGACATGGGTTCGTGCCCTGGTGCGGGAAGATCCCACACGCCGCGGAGCGGCTAGGTCTGTGAGCCATGGCCGCTGAGCCTGCGCGTCCGGAGCCTGTGCTCCACAATGGGAGAGGCCACAACAGTGAGAGGCCCACGTACCGCAAAAAGAAAAAAAAAAAAAAAAATGAACTAACAGTGAACATAACCAAATTCCAAAAGTCTTTTTTTTTGTGGATGCAATGTTTTCAGTTTTGATAAAATAGTTATACATACATATATGTTATAGATAAATGGGGATGGATGGATGGATAGATACATAGATACATAGATAGAAAGGTAGCTCCATGATTTCAAGGATATTGCTTGTCTTGCTCATTACTTTATAACAAACATTTAGAACAATGTCTGGAACACACGACATGTATAAGAAATATTTTCTTTGATAAAAAATCCTAGTTTCCCATTAAAGAAATAAATTATATACTGTTCTTAACTGTATCCCCTTTATTTAAAAACACTATCATGGCAGCTGGATTAGATAATTTTGTGTTAAAAATACATAAAAAGGGGTCATGCTGTGTATTTCCAATTTGCAAAAGGTAATTTTTTTGGTGGGGAAACTGAATAAGACATTTTACGGAGTAGAAACAAGGAAATGTTATCCTAATGTCAGTTTGCCAATTTTTCTAGACTTGTAAGTTAATGAATCTTTGAAGTATATACTATTCGGGTGGAAAATGTAATATTATCTACAAGACCTATAGAAATAGAAGAACAATTTCTGTTCTTTTGTTTCTGAGTCCAGAATCCAAATGCTGTTAGTAAAGCCTTATATTTAAGTTTTGGAGGCAAGGTGAATATTTTAATAGGAAAGCTTTGACATTTTAAAAGATGGAATTCCAAGATAGCAAACAAACATTCTAATTTTTCTTGGGGGTCGTGTATGTACGCATGTGCTTGCATTATTTACAAAAAAATGAGCTGGTAATCACCTTACATATTTATTTGCATTTAATATTGATTTATATTGTTTCTCAATAGATTTTCTTCATCTTCCTCTTATTTTGGTTTAGAGAAGAAAAATTTCAATGTGAATGAACAAATCTGCGCTTTTCTATGTAGTTTATATATTTCTAAATCCTTTCTTATTTTCATGAATGAGATTATAAAATATGACACCATCCTGTGATTGTTTATTTTTTCATTGTACAGTGGGAAAAGTATATTGAAACCAAATTTCACCAACCTCATGAATGAAAAACCACATTTTACATTAAATCTTACCTAACTGCTATTTTATAGTATAGCTAAGTAACTCACAATCACAGTCATAGTGGAGCTACACTTTTAAGAGAATTCTTAATGCAGCTACCTAGAACACTTTTAAATGTTCTGTTTTCAGACATATAGAAATATACATACACATGTGGTCATTACTTCTATTCTTTTAACATATAAAAGTTAAGTAGAATTTGGTGAAAATAACTGAGAGGAAGCAAGTAAAAGATATAGACTTAACTAAAGATCTTTATGTATGTAGTATATATATAACTTAAGATGGATTAATATAATTTATCATTCATATTTTTGTCTTACATGGTATTCTGATTTACTTATATCCTCTAAGTACTACTCTATATATTATCCTCATCATTTTTTTTTATAATATCTTAGTTCACTGCTAGATCTTTACATAGAAATATGCTTCAGAATGTGAAAGCAGGGCATTTTATCTGTTTAAGGGAATATCTCTCCATTTTTGTACCCACAGTGATTTCTAAAGACAAGAGAAATGGCCTTGATTTCAAGGGTAAGTGTCTAACTCTTCACAATGAAATATTGGCTATATTCCCTGTGCTGTATATTACATCCTTTTAACTTATTTTATACCTTGTACTTTGTACCTCTTAATCCCCTTCACCTATCTTGCCCACCCCTTGCACTCATTCTCATCTTTGGTTAACCACCAGTTTGTTCTCTGTATCTGTGGGTCTGTTTCTGTTTGTGATATTCATTTGTATTGTTTTTTAGATTCCACATATAAGTGAAAATATACACGATTTGTCTTTCTCTGTCTGACTTATTTCACTAAGCATACTATCCTCCAGATCCATCCATGTTGTCATAAATGGCAAAGTGTCATTCTTTATATATGGTTGAGTAATACTCCATTGTGTGTGCGTGTGTGTGTGTGTGTGTGTGTATCACACCTTTATCCATTTATCTGTTGATGGACACTTAGGTTGCTTCCATATCTTGGCCATTGCAAATAATGCTGCTATGAACATTGGGGCACATATGTCTTTTTGAATTACTGTTTTCATTTTCTTTGGATAGATACCCAGAAATAGAATTGCTGGATTATCAAGGAAACACAAATCAGAACCACAATGAGATATCAACAAATACGTGTCAGAATGCCTACTGTCAAAAAGACAAGAAATAATAAGTGTTGGCAAGGATGTGGAAAAAAAGAAACCTAGTACACTGTTGCTGGGAATGTAAATTGGTGAAGCCCCCATGGAAAACAGTATGAAGTTTCCTCAAAAAAATTAAAAAAGGATTTTTTTTTTGTTTTGCTTTTTAAAACACAAACTTTTACATACCGACACCCAGCCCTACATTCCTTATTCCAGGATCATGTAAAAGTTTTTCCTCTTTAAAACAAATTTATCCCATTTGCTCTGATTTTCCCTAGCTTTTCTGGAGTCTAAATTTGGCCATGAAGCTTATTTTCTCTCTTCATAGATTTTCTAAGTTTCTTTTTGTACTGGCTTCTTCAATGCTGCCTAGAAAATGTATACTTAAGTCTTAGAATTATAAAACCCAAACTTTGCTAGACAGATATTACCTTCTTCTACGATTTCACTTTTTTTTTTAATCTTCCTTTCTTGCAAAACTCTTGGGCTAAATATTCTCTAGTTACTAATTACTATGTCCAATTCCTCAATTACCGTTTATATTAATTTAATAAATGTTTCTGTAAGTCATCCTATGGGCTGAGCACTGCTTTAAGCAGCACTGTGTTTTTAATACAGTATTGTACTTTAAGCACATTATGTGTGTGTAACTCAATCCATCTGTTCTTAAATACCATGCAAACATTTATCTCTGATTATAAAAGTATGATTTGCTCATTCCAGAAAATCTTGGAAAACAAAAAAACACGTAAACACAAAAGTTATCCACAATCTCAAACGTCAGAAATACTGATAACATTTTGCTCGATTTTGCAGAGTTTTGCAATTGTCTGTGTGTGTGCATAGGTTCATTTTGTGTACTTATAATGTGTGTATATATTTAGATGATCATAAGAGCTAAAAATTATATACTCTCTGTTATGCATTGTTCTAAGTAGAATTCACCCATCTAATCTCAACATCAACCATATATTTATTTTCACCATTTCACAAAGGAGGAAATTGAGGAAAAGAGAGGTTAAGTAATTTGCTTATTAAATGGCAAAACTGGGATTCTTATTCAGGCAGCATGACTCTGGAGTCCAAACTCATATATATAATGTCCATTCTACACAACCTCTCTCTGGGGATACACACACACACACACACACACACACTCTCTCTCTCTCTCTCTGTCTTTCTCTCTCTCTCTGTCTCATACATATGCTAAATATATACCTATATGTTAATTACATGATTATGTATATAGTATAACCACAATTATGATGTCTATGCGGATTTGACCCTGCTTTTTATTCAAAATTGTTTTATTTTGCTATTTAAAATTATTAAAACACCATTTTAATGGATTCATAATATTCTAACATATGATTATATTATTTGAAGTTATTTTCTATTGTTAAACATTTTTCTCCTTTCAGATCTTTAAATATTGTACATATTAATGCAATAAACATCTATGGATATAAATTTCTGCTCTAATTTTTCATTATTAAGAATACTCTAGGGCTTCCCTGGTGGCGCAGTGGTTGAGAGTCCGCCTGCCGATGCAGGGGACACGGGTTCGTTCCCCGATCTGAGAAGATCCCACATGCCGCGGAGCGTCTGGGCCCGTGAGCCATGGCCGCTGAGCCTGCGCGTCCGGAGCCTGTGCTCCGCAACGGGAGGGGCCACAACAGCGAGAGGCCCGCGTACCGCAAAAAAAAAAAAAAAAAAAAAAAGAATACTCTAGAGGCAGAGGAGACAGATACAGTCACTGATGTTTGGGTGTGTTAGTGAGTCAGTATGTGTGTGTGGGGGTGGCAAGGCATCCAAAAATAGATGCAAATGTGAATAAGATTCCATGCTATTTTGACAGGAAGTATCAGGATACTGTATAGACAATAGTGTGAGAGTAGAAGCTACTTTATGGTTTCTATTATTTGCAATAATATAAAAATATCATAGCTAAGAACTATAGTTTGGCCAGGAAAATCTAAAGGGCTTCTAAAAATTCCTTCCGGGGATCTTTGTTTGGAAAGGAAAAATGACCATCCATACGAATAATTTGATAGATGTAGAGTATTCATTCAAATAATCCTAGCCTCACCGCTAATTTTGTTTTCTTCCACAAATCATTCGGCTTCACTGAAGGCCGAGGCCAAATTAGCTGCATATTATTCAACCTCTCTTGCTTTTAATGTAGTGAATTTCTTCCCTTTCATTTTCTTACTCTGTGCTTGGGTTTTTGGTAAAATATTCTACTGCTTTTCACTTTAAATCCTTTCAACACCATGGATAGTTTATGCACTTTGGTGTGACTCCAAGTCGTCACTGAAGTAAGATTGCCGGGGACGAGTAGACCTTGAGGCTAACCTGATTTTTGTGGCTCACTGCATCCTTATTTCTTCCCAGGCACTGCCTCAAGGCCAACTGGATTTGGAATGATATACTTACATAATTCTGATTTAATTTTTCTTATGGGAAATTATGCAAGTTCAGGAGCTCTACACCCTTTCACTGAAATAATTATTTTCAAATTCCATGAGAGTGTTTTCACAATTCAAGGGAAGTAAAACATTCATTGCAAGACTCATGTCCACCACTAAAAACTTTTTTGAAAAGGGATGTTTAATTTTTTTCTTCATATGCTTTTTTTTGTAAAGGGAAATGGTGTTTATGTTCAGAATCATGAAGCAAGAAACTATTCCCGATTCTTACATACTAAGCTTGCAAAGGAAATGATGCTTTATCTATTTCCTTAAGTATATTACTGCAGTTAGACCTTCTGATAGCTTTTTATTATGGGTGAGAATCTGCTCAATGTGTTTTAATGTCTTCAGAAGGGAAGCTCCCATCTGTAAGGAAATTACATTGTGTCATGACTGAGCATACAGAAATTATTTTTCAGAGAAAAATAGAGGGAACTACAGAACTACAAAAAGAATTCATGTATTCTGGATCAAACCAAAGGAAGGGGTAACTTGTGGATGTCCCATTAGAACAGAGGACTTCATTGTTAATCTTTATAAACCCACTTGCTCAGCCTTCCAGAATCATGCTAATTACTACTCATCCCTTTCCAAGTTTTATTCCCTTTGTCCAAAATATATAGCCTTAACATCAGAAATACTTAAACATTTCTTGTATCAAAAGATACTATTTATTTAGTGTTAAAACAAATTCTAGCAACAATGAGTTTTCTTCTATCTAAAGTGAAAATTAGTAAAGAATCAAGGTAAAAATTGAAATTGACAAAACATTAATATCATTAAAAATACATCATTTTCCCCCTTTCTTGTTTGTTTCTGTCCTGGGGGGCTGGGAAGACCAGTTAGCTTAAATTGTATCCTATCCCATTTTCCTTCTGCTTTCATTTCTGAAAATATGTTCAACAGTCCCACCTCCATGTCTGTTTTAATCTGTTCAGGCTGCTATAACAAATTACCACAGACTGGGTGGCTTATAAACCAAAAAAAAAAAAAAAAAATTGTCACAGTTCTGGAGGCTGGAAGTCAAAGATGAAGGTGCCCACATGGTCAGGGGAAGGCTGTCTTTCAATGACAGACTTCCTTTTATATCCTCATGGAGTGGATGGGGCTGGGAGCAATGTGGAGTCTCTTTTATGAGGGCACTAATCCCACTCATGAGGGCTCCACCCTCCTGCCCTAATCACCTCCCAAATTCCAGCATGTGGGGCTTCCCTGGTGGCGCAGTGGTTGAGAGTCCGATGCAGGAGACACGGGTTCGTGCCCCGGTCCGGGAAGATCCCACATGCCACGGAGCAGCTGGGCCCATGAGCCATGGCCGCTGAGCCTGTGCGTTCAGAGCCTGTGCTCCACAACGGGAGAGGCCACAACATTGAGAGGCCCATGTACCGCCAAAAAAAAAAAAAAAAAAAGAATTCCAGCATGTGAGTTTTGGGGACCACAAACATTCAGACCATAGCAATATCTTCCCTAAATCCAACATTCCTTGTTCTACTCCTGTCTTACCTCTCAGCACCAGCATTAAACAGAGTGGTATCAAAGAGTCTGCAAAATGCCAATTAAGGTTTGAGCTCAATATAACCATCATTTGAGGTCCAAAAAAGAGATGCCAGAAGTGTAGGTGAACAAACTCCTGCCATGTTCTGGCACCACTGCCTCTGCATTTATGCATTTCTTCTCTCAATGCAGCTAGAACTCACAGCACCTCTGTTGCAGGGTTCCAGGCACATCTTCTGACTATTAGCTTTACTCCTGCCTGTATGACGTATTCAGAAGTTCAAGTAGTCTGTTGTATGTATGCATAAGATTATGTTTTGTTCTGATGTGTGATTTTAGAGAGAGCTAAAATCCAAAGATAAATATATTTATCTACAAAATGGATAATTATAAGCTAATCTATGCAGCAGTGTCCTGTGGGGTATTTGTGCCAGATTCCCTGTGGGAGAATGTTTTCTAGATGGGATAGTAGTTGTTCCTGTGAGTGCAAACATGCTAAAGCTATAGCAAAATTTAGTTTTACCTTGACTCATGAAGGCAATAAAGGAAAGAAATTATAGTTCTGTCTACTTTGTTATTATTTTGGCTTCTTATGTGCATTAACAATCATTTTTCTTTTATTTTAGGTGATACCTTTGGCTAGAAGACTGTCATCTTGCAAAGTTTAGAAGTGGAATAGAAAAGCTTAAATACTGTCCATTTTGTGATTGTTACCCTGGTTCTGTTTTTGTCTCTGCCCTATGGAATTGCTACCTTTCCAGCTTCACTATTTGTAGATCATGAGTGTCAAATAATGTTCCCCTATGCAAAGATTTTTCTCTTTTAAGATAACCTAAGAATTCAGGTGAAGTTATGTTCAACTGTCGAGAGTTTTTCTGTATGTTCAATGATTTATATTAGTATCTCAATAATTAACTTTATTGTTATTATCTCATTTTCTATCCTGTTTTATGAAGGGTACCATGGCTCTATTCTATTGAATTATTTATTTATTTATTTATTTTTGCGGTACACGGGCCTCCCACTGCTGTGGCCTCTCCCGTTGCAGAGCACAGGCCCCAGACGCACAGGCCCAGCGGCCATGGCTCACGGGCCTAGCCACTTCACGGCATGTGGGATCTTCCCGGACCGGGGCACGAACCCGTGTTCCCTGCATCAGCAGGCGGATTCCCAACCACTGTGCCACCAGGGAAGCCCCCCAACTGAATTATTTTAATCACCTTATTCTGCTTGGAAAAGCAGATATTATGTCCTATATCATGTGGCATATCACATTCATATATTTAAATGACTTTAAGGCTGTTCATATATTGCTTTGAAAGCAGAGTACGGTTGACTTGGTATTTGATTATATACGTGTATATTGTTTACCCAATGGATAATCATGGCTTCCATTTCTCTGCCTTCCCACTAGATCACTTAATGATGAGTTGAGGTGACCCAAAGGTGTTTCTGGAAGTTGTCTCCAGCTACACATGCCAAATACAAGCATAAAGCTCACTGTATATTTATAAGTATTCTACTAGAAAGACTCACAAAAAATGTATTTATATGCCAAGGTTTGGGAACAAGGTTTCATACTAAGAATTTGCCTGGTAACCTAGTTAGTCCTCTGTATGCTTTTCACACCTACCATAGGCATGAAATGCCTATGCAGCAAGGTGACTTCATTATATAACAATACCACTTTGCAACAGACTTTAAAAATAGGCATCCTTATTTAACTCCTTCTGTGTGCTGTCCACTGCACTTGGTGAGTTTCCTGGGGTACGGTTATTATCTATGTTATGTAGACAAACAAATCAAGGTTCACACATGTACTGGAACTTGTCCAGTTATAGATGGGTAGAACATCGTGGGCCCGACTTTCAAGCACATTTCTACCAGTCTCTACGGCTCATTTTATACTCATTTTGTTGCACTACAACCCTGGGCCCTAGTATAAAGACTCTGCCACGTGAGGAAGAATAGTGGGAAATCTGATGCTCAGTTTTATTTTTATGAGAGGTATCCCTGTGACACTGTAGCCACTGAATTAAGGAAATCTACTTTTGATTCAGAATATTTTCTCAGAGCTGCAAACAACCTGTCATCCCTCAATTAAAATTAGACTTAGCGTCTCACCTATGATTTTGTTTACCTTGCTTGTAAACCTACAAAATACATTTAATATTTAAAAATACAAAAATGTATATGGTCTTTTGGGCTTCCCTGGCAGTGCAGTGGTTAAGAATCTGCCTGCCAATGCAAGGGACACGGGTTTGAGTCCTGGCCTGGGAAGATCCCACGTGCCATGGAGCAACTAAGCCCGTGAGCCACAACTACTGAGCCTGAGCTCTAGAGCCCGCAAGCCACAACTACTGAGCCCACATGCCACAACTACTGAAGCCTGCGCGCCTAGAGCCCGTGCTCCCCAACAAGAGCAGCCACGACAATGAGAAGCCCTAGCACCGCAACGAAGAGCTCCCCTCTCACCGCAACTAGAGAAAGCCCACACACAGCAACGAAGACCCAACACAGCCAAAAATAAATCAATAAATAAATGATTTATGTTTTAAAAAAATGTATAGTCTTTCGACATTAAGGTTGCATAATGATTTTCTTCCTTGAAATTTTAACTGTTAAAATATAAACAGTTTATATCTTAAAACTGTTAAAATATAAACAGGCTTATGATTAGTAATTTTAAGAGATGGTATTTTATCCTTTACATTGTGAATCCTTGATGGTTTGCATTAATTTACGCATTTAATGTTTGTTTTTGAAATTTCACATATTATTTTTATATATGATCTACTTAAAAGCATAAAGTTTTATCAAGGAAGTTACACTACAGATTTTAAAAAATAAAACAGCAAAATAATTAAATTATATGCAGTTTATATGCAGGTTAAGTTTTTCTTGCAAAAGGAATTTTGGAAGTCAATGGGTTTTGGCCAGAGAAGTTTTGAATTATTATTGATAAAAATTATGAATAACTTTATTAGTTGTGGTATTATTGAGCACTTTTTAAGGACCATAAACCGAAGATTGGCTTGCTTATTCAAAATTTGACCACCTGACATTTTTTCTTCAGTAGTATAATACCAAAATATATATCAACATTCTTTTCCATTGGCCAAATATAAATCCTCCCTTTCTTGTGGCAGAGTGACCTGCTATTTTCGATGCCAACATGAAGTCCCTCTCAATGTTATCAACACACTCACACACATTTTAAAACAAACAAACAAAAACTAACCTTGAAAGGTTTAATTTTATAAGCCACCATTCCATACTCACTTCTGTTTGGAAATGTTAAGCACTCTTAACAATTAAGTCATTAGTATTGTTGAGACTGTGATTTCATCAGTCTTGTTCTGTGACATACACATTGTCACTTTCAGCACTATTGGTGGTATTGCTAACCAAGAATTTTTAATCACATTCATACTTCCTCCAGCAAAGAAACAATGGGGCTTTGAGGGATGGTGTTTATGTTATGTGACTGTTTTAAGGGTCATATTTCCAAAAAAAGAATCTGAGTCACCATCTTTATGCTCATGAAACAAATAAAAATTTTTCTAATAGTCTCACAACTGTATCACATTTTCTCTAATAAACTGAGGACATAAAGCAAGCATAGATTTCGGAGTCCAACACAGCTATTTATTACTTAGAAGATGTATGACTTTGAGAAGTTATTCTTAGCTCCTGCTTCTGTATCTGTAATATGAATATTATATCTATTATATTGAATTATTTTGACAGTGAAATGTGTAAAAATATATAAAATTTAGCATAATTGTTAGGACATTGAAGGAACCCAGTACATTTTAGTTTGCTGTTGATTACTTTGAGGAAAAGAATCGCTCTTATATCTCAGCCAAGAGCTGGTGAAAATATTTGAAATATTATGTACAGTTATGATAGATAATATTCTTTAGGGTTTTGACTTTTAGAATATGTCTGTATAGACAGGAATAAAGACACAGACGTAGAGAATGGACTTGAGGACATGGAGAGGGGGAAGGGTAAGCTGGGATGAAGTGAGAGAGTGGCACTGACATACATACGCTACCAAATGTAAAACAGATAGCTAGTGGGAAGCAGCTGCATAGCACAGGGAGATCAGCTCGGTGCTTTTTGACCACCTAGAGGGGTGGGATAGGGAGGGTGGGAGGGAGGGAGATGCAAGAGGGAGGGGATATGGGGATATATGTATGCATATAGCTGATTCACTTTGTTCCATAGCAGAAACTAACACAAACTTGTAAAGCAATTATACTCCAATAAAGATGTTAAAAAAAGAAAGTAAAAGAATATGCCTGTATAAATGTATTTTAAAGCATGGTCTCTTATTGAATTTAATCCTATATTTATAAACAGTGTTTCTATATTTAAAATCAGCTACTGATAATGATCTGGCCAAACCATTGACTCATGCGTGCAGGCTTAATTTTTAATTCTACAAAAGGGAGGAACGTATACAGGGAGATAATTAAAATAAAATAGGAGTCTTGCTTACACGACTCATACAGCCAAGAGATACTAAGTCTTCTATATTGACAAAAGAATCAACATAGTTGATATAAGACAGTTAAGAGTTAAAATCAAATTTGCATGATCATTCTCTCTAGCTACTATGTGACCTATTGTAGCTTTTCACAGCAGAAAATCAAAAAGTATGAAGCAAAATTATTTGAGTTTGCCAGGTGCATTCTTGCTCAATCAGCCTACTTGGTATGATGCCAATTTCTACTGTTTCTCACTGAGGAAAAATATGCCTAAATAAAATGTTAGTCATGTTTAAAAGGAAAAAACAGCCCTCATCATCTAAACTCCAAAGTTATGACTAAGAAAAGATTTTGCCACAAAAATAAATAAGAAAAAAGAAATGTTAACTTTAAATAAGTATACAACATTGAAATTACAGGATCATTTTTAACCCAAAGAGCTTATTATGGAATTGCTGTATGCTGACAATACAAAAATAAATAAAACACATTCTCTGTAGAGAAAGTGTTCAGGAAAACTACATAATAAAAGTGACAACTGGCTAGTCTTTGGGGATGAAGGGGCAATCACCAGGTAAGCAGGGTTGGGAAAGGCCTTTGAAGTACAGGAAGTACTTCAATTTGTTGGAAAAAGTACATAGAATCATGGAAAGATCTTAGACTGAGAAGTCAGAGTAGACATATGCTTTGGCGATTAGATCATTTAGTTTCCTCATCTACAAAACTGGGTTAATAATAGTTGTCCATGCAGCCACTAGTAATAGCCAATAGCGTAAAAATCATCTTGGATATTAGACAGATCTAGTGAACTGAAGTGTCAGCAGGAGATTTGGTGCCCTGTGTCCTATCAATCAACACGTGTATTCCCTATTCGATAACTATTGTTAAGGAGAAGAAAATATTTTGGAGAAAGTCTGACCTGAGTTTGAGACTGGCCCCTGCCTCCTCCTTGGCTTGTGTGACCTCGATTCCTCACCCTAAAAGTGGGAAATAGTTTGGCCCATTGTCCCTTTTCAATAAATGTTAGTTCTTGTTGTTAGTATTTAAAGAATTATATTATCCTAGTGTATAATTGACAGGCATGCATCAATTCTGTTCCTAGTTGACTCTGAGAGCTTGTGCCCCATTCTCACATGTGACATAAATAGCGAAGGTGGCTTATCCAAAAAACTTGGAAACATGCTGTCTGGAATCACGAATTTAAAATTATCATCAATAGTGTCACGGTGCCGTAGAACTATGTTCAAGACACTCACTTGAAGCACTCAAGGGGCTCCTTTGCTGGTAGAAAAGAGGAGTTATACAGGTGTATAAATTTCATTCACATTCAAGCAACTCTGCCACAAGGCAGAATGAGAAGAGGTATCACAGAGAAATAGGTTATTGTGTGGCAAATCTATGGAATATGTGTTGTGGGAATTCAGAGAATGATCTAGGTAGAATGGATAGTTTTGGACAGGATCTGTGGAGAAGGTGAGATGGGGCTGGGCACTTAAGTGTCAAAAAGTTTTGGGTAAATGAAAAGATGGGACCTTTAGCAAAGAGAAGAGGAGAGAATGCAGAAGCATGACAAGGGGACAAGAGATAGTTTCAATGTGATGTTGGAGGAATAGTAGGGCATGCGGTTGGATGGATAGAAAATTAAAGGCATGTGGTGGAGGTCACAGATCATTCTGCTTCTATGTTTGGGCTAGGCATCTCTCCAGAGGCTTCTGGGAAAAGAAGAAGGGATGCTTCCTCCCCAAATAGGCAGGCTGGAATGGTTTGCAGTTCTAAGCTACCCTAACGGTCATACGTTAGAATGTTCATCAGTTCTGGAAGTTGCCACCAACTTCTTTCAGATTTGGGAGCTGTTCTGTACAAGACTCTGAGGTGTTCTTCTAGGTATCTCCAGAAGATACTTTCCTGTTTGTTCAAGTCTAAAGCTTTTCAGCTGCAAAAATACAGACCCTATTAGCTCTCTTAGAGAAAATGAAAGTATTGTATCAATCCGAAATTAGATTTGAAGAGGAAAACATAATAGAAAATGATTTTAGAATAAAATGTATCTCAAACTAATGCTTAGAAATGTTGCCCATTTAATTTTTATGGCTTGAGAAAGCTACCAATTTCAAGTGTAAAATATTTATTAAGGTATTTCTTCATTTTTGTTCATTTCACCCAAGATAAGGATTCTCAGATTTGTTTTTCATGGTCTGGCCCATGGAGAGTAAAAAGGGCAGAAGCAGTGGCCTTCACCTTTTGTTACTGAGTGGAATGGAGAGAAGAAAGATTAATGCCAGGTCTGTCCCAGAGAAACAGTTCAGGGGTCAATTAACCAATTCTGATTGTAAGAGAGAGACAGAGACAGAGACCCCAAGACCATGAGAACACAGAGCACACATCTTGCTCATCACAGTTTATCCAATGATAAGCAGGATGCCTGGTCATAAAAAAGCAACAATAAAGAGAGGGCGTGGCAAAAGTGGAAGAGTAATCATAATCTCAACTGATCTCTGAAAGTATAATGTGTCTATTGAATATGGAGTTTGCCCAACAGGCTGGTCAGATTAAGTTCCCTGTTCCATGGGAAATAAAACAAGTGCAAAGAGGAAGAAGTACATTGAGTATGACTCAGAATGTCTCCCCTAATGTATATATTACACATGTTTACGAAAGAAGAAACTCACACTTAGAAAGATCACCTAAATTCATGATATCATATTTGTTATGTGTTTAGAAAAGTGCCTGTCACAGAGGAATCCCTCAAAACTTTTAAAAAGTCATTCCATAGAGCTAATGTTCTGGGCTTAGGTTTTTACCAGTCAGTGTCCTTCCATCAATGTCTGCTGCCTCCCTCTCAGGAATCGAAATATAAATGATGTCTCTGAACACAAAATGCTCTGGATCCTAGACTTCAAAATTAGATATCTGACTTCTAAAGCCAAAGACACTTTCAATGTTCTAATTAGTATGTTTCATTACTAGGAACGCTTAGAACACACACACACACACACACACACACACACACACACTTTTATTGGCATCATCTGAATTGTTTGAGCAGATTCACCAGAATAAGGGGTAAATGATTGTGTGGATATATATTCCACACAGCATTGGAGGCTCTGGCATGTTTAGCTAGCTCATGCCTTTTGGCACTTGGGGACACACACAAAAAAGATATTAAGTTCTTTCATTTTTAAACAATACTAAAGTAGGACTTTGGTATTCTAAAAATGATATGTACTATTTTATGCAAATGTCACCTTTTTGATAAAATTGTCCGTGCATAATTCTCCCACTTGCTTTAAATGTGGTGTCCTAATTGATAGCTTTCTGAAGTTAAATAAGTGTCAAATAGAGAATCTGTTATCACCAGGCAATTACGTTCGGTTAATAACCTGGCTATATTTTTCGTTCACATAGGACATCTTTGTAAAAGCCCAAGCATTAATGGATTTTATTCAAAGTGACAAAGGAAATAGTAAAATTGCAATACAATTTCCTTTATCTTCTCTTATCTAAATGGGGAAGGTATCCACATCATGGCATTAACTCACCCAGAGAAGAGAAAGTTAAGGTACTATTATTTCTGCAGAATAACTTTTCCACTGCAGTATTTGCTTGGCTCAGAAGCATAATTTGGCTACAGACATGTTGTTTAAAGTATATGGAGCTGGACATCAGCAGGAAACCCAGTTTTTGAACATAGACAATGAACTTGCACAATCCCCCTCTACTCATTATGTTTATCTTCCAATATTGGAATCAAAATGTTGCCAGTGCTTTTTATATATCTTTTCCTAATTTCCCAAATATATATTTTCTATTCTCCCAGCTAGAGTAAATAGTTTTTAAAAAGTTGGTAAAGCTGACACTAAATAAATATATATAAATTCTTTCAACACTTAAAATCTAGTTCTTATAAAACATTTGTAAAATGTCAATTTTAATAGTTACTCATTCCAATTTAGAGGTTAAAACAGATGAATTGATGGCACTAAGAAAATAAGTAATAGATATCTAATTCAACAGCATCTCTTATAATAAAAAACACATTATATGTAACAGAATTTTCCTGAGAAATACAAATTAACAATTAAGTAAGTAAACAAACTTAATTAAATCTGTGCTTTAATGTCCTGCTCAATACATATTTGGTAATCAACCTGGGATTCTGCAGTTTGGATAAAAGAGACAGAATCAGCTCAGAAAACATCTATTAGACACTTACTAATAGATGTGGGAAGCATCTGGTTTAAGAGTAATTCATAATACGTTCCATTCATTCATTCATTCATCCTGCTATTAACTGTTGTGAGACTGCAATAAGCCAAGATTTTTTTTCTAGACACTAGGGAACGAACAGTGAACAAATAGTGACAAATTTTGATGCTTTTGGAACTCATATTCTAGAGGAATAAGAAGACATATAATCTTACACTTTCAGTAAAATGTGACAGAAATATGCACAGAACACTGGGCCTGAACTTGTGTGTTTGGGGTTATAATCAGGCTGTTTGTAAATACAGTTGAACCTTGAACAATGCAGAGTTTAGGGACACCAACCATCCACTGAGTTAAATCATGTATAACTTATAATTGGCCCTCCACATCAGCAGATTCAGCCAACGACCAATCATGCAGTACTGTAGCACTTACTACTGGGAAAAAAATCTGTATAATTGGAGCCATGTAGCTCAAACTCATGTCATTCAAGGGTCAACTGTGTAACACCGTACCTTTTCTATTACTAAACGCTCTCTTCCAAACTCAGGTCTGTAAACTGCTTAGCTGCAAAGAACATTCTTCCCAGAGATTTAATTAAACAAAATCATTATCATTTTGTAACAATCACCATGTATTTGGACATAAGCTGAATCAACAAATGAAGTATAACCTTAAGGAAGTTTATTTTATCCTTTGTATTTCAATATCTTCTATCTTACATAAATATGTTTAAAATAAATCAAATTAAGGAATAGAAGCCAATAAGAGGAGTTTACAAAGTACACACCTATGGGTGCACATGACAGAAGACAGAATTAATGATTTGGGGGTTATCTTCCTCAGGTTATATCCTTTTTTAATAATAAGTACAAATTAATAATAACCATAATATTAATCATTCTCTTTTTAAGACGTTTCCTTCATTTTCTTGTAATAGATATTGGATCCTTTAAACTTCATTGCTGTTTCAACATGTCCAATAATATATAAATTAATGTGAAATTAAATCATGTTGCTCAAATTTTAATTATAGTTTAAACAATGTTATTTTAGTATTTAAGATATCTGATATTTGGCAAAAAAATGCTGAATTTAATAGAACCTGATTTTTATATCTAGAGATAAACGTTATGAATTCACCTTACATTCTTCTGGGAATAAAACTATACACATGAAGAACTGGAAGAATACTGTAAATATTTCAATTATTTGCACTTATTACCATGTTTCTATATATCCTGATGTAAGAGAATATATTTTCCCTCCGTTCTCCAGTTTCCAGATTAAATAAGTGACCAACACCAAAATCCAAACTTAAATTGCAATGCCCACTAAGCACACACATGTGCCTTTGATTCTGAATATACATAATGCTCCTAAATCAACATTTTCCGACTTGACTCTGTTACATCCTTAATAATAAAGTATCTCCATATAATTGATGTGATTTGGTTATAAAAAGCTATTCAGAAAAAGGAGAGGAGGAGCTTCAAGATGGTGGAAGAGTGAGACGTGGAGATCACCTTCCTCCCCACAGATACACCAGAAATACATCTACATGTAGAACAGCTCCTACAGAACACCCACTGAACGCTGGCAGAAGACCTCAGACCTCCCAAAAGGCAAGAAACTCCCCACGTACCTGGGTAGGGAAAAAGAAAAAAAGAACAAACAGAGACAAAAGGATAGGGACGGGACCTGCACCAGTGGGAGGGAGCCGTGAAGGAGGAAAGGTTTCCACACACTAGGAAGCCCCTTCGTGGGCAGAGACTGCGGGTGGTGGAGGGGGAAAGCTTCGGAGCCACAGAGGACAGCACAGCAACAGGGGTGCAGAGGGCAAAGCGGGGAGATTCCCGCACAGAGGATCAGTACCGACCGGCACTCACCAGCCCGAGAGGCTTGTCTGCTCACCCACCAGGGCGGGCGGGGCTGGGAGCTGAGGCTGGGGCTTAGGTCAGAGCGCAGGGAGAGGACTGGGGTTGGCGGCGTGAACACAGCCTGAAGGGGCTAGTGCACCACGGCTGGCAGGGAGGGAATCCGGGGAAAAAAGTATGGAGCTGCTGAAGAGGCAAGAGACTTTTTTTCCCTCTTTGTTTCCTGGTGCGCAAGGAGAGAGGATTCAGAGCGCTGCTTAAAGGAGCTCCAGAGACGGGCGTGAGCCGCGGCTAAAAGCACGGACCCCAGAGATGGGCATGAGACGCTAAGGCTGCTGCTGCCGCCACCAAGTAGCCTGTGTGCGAGCACAGGTCACTATCCACAACGCCCCTCCTGGGAGCCTGTGCAGCCCACCACTGCTGGGTTCCCGGGATCCAGAGACAACTTCCCTGGGAGAACGCACAGCGCGCCTCAGGCTGGTGCAACGTTATGCCTGCCTCTGCCGCCACAGGCCCACCCCGCACTCCATGCCCCTCCGCCCCCTCCCACCAACCCCCCCCCCGCCCCCCCGGCCTAAGTGAGCCGGAGCCTCTGAATCAGCGGCTCCTTTAACCCTGTCCTGTCTGAGCGAAGAAGAGACACCCTCTGGAGACCTACATGCCGAGGCGGGGCCAAATCCAAAGCTGAAACCCAGGAGCTGTGCGAACAAAGAAGAGAAAGGGAAATCTCTCCCAGCAGCCTCAGGAGCAGCAGATTAAATCTGGGCAGTCAACTTGATGTACCCTGCATCTGCTGAACACCTGAATAGACAACAAATCATCCCAAAGTGAGGCAGTGGACTTTGGGAGCAATGATATAGGTACATTCCTTCCTTTTTCTCTTTTTGTGAGTGTGTGTGTGTGTATGCTTCTGTGTGTGATTTTGTCTGTATAACTTTGCTTTTACCATTTTTTCCTAGGGTTCTGTCTCCACTTTTTTTTTTTTTTAGTATAGTTTTTAGCACTTGTTATCATTGGTGGATTTGTTTTATGGTTTGGTTGCTCTCTTCTAATTTTTAAATTATTTTTAATAATTATTTTTATTTTAATAACTTTGTTATTTTATTTTCTTCCTTCCTTCCTTCTTTCTTTCTTTCTTTTCTTTCTTTCTTATTCTGAGCCGTCTGGATGACAGGGTCTTTGTGCTCCTGCTGGGAGTCAGGTCTGTGCCTCTGAGGTGGGAGAGCCAAGTTCAGGACATTGGTCCATGAGAGACGTCCCAGCCTCATGTAATATCAAACAGCAAAAATCTCCCAGAGATCTCCATCTCAATGCCAAAACCCAGCTCCACTCAACGACCAGCAAGCTACAGTGCTGGACACCCTATGCCAAACAACTAGCAAGATGGGAACACAACCCCACCCATTAGCAGAGAGGCTGCCTAAAATCATAATAAGGTTACAGACACCCCAAAACACACCACCAGACGTGGACCTGCCCACCAGAAAGACAAGATCCAGCCTCACCCACCAGAACACAGGCACTACTCTCCTCTATCAAGAAGCCTACACAACCCACTGAACCAACCTTAGCCACTGGGGACAGACACCAAAAACAATGGCAACTACGAACCTGCAGCCTGCCAAAAGGAGAACCTAAACACAGTAAGATAAGCAAAATGAGAAGACAGAAAACACACATCAGATGAAGGAGCAAGGTAAAAACCCACCAGACCTGACAAATGAAGAGGAAATAGGCAGTCTACCTGAAAAAGAATTCAGAATAATGATAGTAAAGATGATCCAAAATCTTGGAAATAGAATGGAGAAAACACCAGAAACGTTTAACAAGGACCTAGAAGAACTAAAGAGCAAACAAACAATGGTGAACACACACAATAAGTGAAATTAAAAATTCTGTAGAAGGAATCAATAGCAGAATAACTGAGGAAGAAGAATGGATAAGGGACCTGGAAGATAAAAGAGTGGAAATAACTATTGCAGAGCAGAAAAAGGAAAAAACAATGAAAGAACTAAGGACAGGCTCAGAGACCTCTGGGACAACATTAAATGCATCAACAATCAAATTATAGAGGTCCCACAAAAAGAAAAGAAAAAGAAAGGGACTGAGAAAATATTTGAAGAGATTATAGTTGAAAACTTCCTAAATATGGAGAAGGAAATAGTTAATCAAGTCCAGGAAGCATAGAGAGTCCCATACAGGATAAACTCAGGAGAAACACGCAAAGATACATAGTAATCAAACTCTCAAAAATTAAATACAAAGAAAAACTATTAAAAGCAGCAAGGGAAAAACAACAAATAACATAAAAGGGAATCCCCATAGGGTTAACAGCTGATCTTTCAGCAGAAATTCTGCAAGCCAGAAGGGAGTGGCAGGACATATTTATGGTGATGAAAGGGAAAAACCTACAACCAAGATTCCTCTGCCCAGCAAGGATCTCACTCAGGTTTGACAGAGAAATTAAACACTTTACAGACAAGCAAAAGCTAAGAGAATTCAGCACCACCACACCAGCTTTGCAACAAATGCTAAAGGAACTTCTCTAGGCAAGAAACACAAGAGAAGGAAAAGACCTACAATAACAAACCCAAAACAATTAAGGAAATGGTAATAGGTACGTACATATCGATAATTACCTTAAATGTAAATGGATTAAATGTTCCAACCATAAGACATACACTGGCTGAATGGATACAAAAACAAGACCTGTATATATGCTGTCTACAAGAGACACACTTCAGACCTAGGGACACATACAGACTGAAAGTGAGGGGATGGAAAACGATATTCCATGCAAATGGAAATCAAAAGAAAGCCAGAGTAGCAATTCTCGTATCAGAAAAAATAGACTTTAAAACAAAGACTATTACAAGAGACAAAGAAGGACACTACATAATGATCAAGGGATCAACCCAGGAAGAAGACACAACAATTGTAAATATTTAGGCATCCAACATAGGAGCACCTCAACACATAAGGCAAATACTAACAGCCATAAAAGGGAAAATTGACAGTAATGCAATCATAGTAGGGGACTTTAACACCCCACTTTCACCAATGGACAGATCATCCAAAATGAAAATAAATAAGGAAACACAAGCTTTAAATGATACATTAAACAAGATGGACTTAATTGATATTTATAGGATATTCCACCCAAAAACAACAGAACACACTTTCTTCTCAAGTGCTCATGGAACAGTCTCCAGGATAGATCAAATCTTGGGTCACAAATCAAGCCGTGGTAAATGTAATAAAATTGAAATCGTATCAAGTATATTTTCGAACCACAATGCTATGAGACTGGATATCAATTACAGGGAAATATCTGTAAAAAATACAAACACATGGAGGCTAAACAATATACTACTAAATAACCAAGAGATCACTGAAGAAATCAGAGGAAATCAAAAAGTACCTAGAAACAAATGACAATGAAAACACAATGACCCAAAACCTATGGGATGCAGCAAAAGCAGTTCTAAGAGGGAAGTTTATAGCAATACAATCCTACCTTAAGAAACAAGAAACATCTCATAAAGCACCTAACATTCACCTAAAGCAATTAGAGAAAGAAGAACAAAAACACCCCAAAGTTAGCAGAAGAAAAGAAATCGTAAAGTTCAGATCAGAAATCAATGAAAAAGAAATGAAGGAAACAATAACACAGATCAATAAAACTAAAAGCTGGTTCTTTGAGGAGATAAACAGAAATGATAAACCATTAGCAAGATGCAACAAGAAAAAAAGGGAGAGCCTCAGATTAATAGAATTAGAAATGAAAAGGAGAAGTAACAACTGCCCATTGCAGAAATACAAAGCATCATGTGAGATTACTACAAGCAACTCTATGCCAATAAAATGGACAAACTGGAAGAAATGGACAAATTCTTAGAAAAGCACAACCTTCCGAGACTGAACCAGGAAGAAATAGAAAATATAAACAGACCAATCATAAGCACTGATATTGCAACTGTGGTTAAAAACCTTCTAACAAACAAAAGCCCAGGACAAGATGGCTTCACAGAAGAGTTCTATCAAACATTTAGGGAAGAGCTAACACCTATCCTTCGCAAACTCTTCCGAAATATAGCAGAGGGAGGAAAACTCCCAAACTCATTCTATGAGGCCACCATCACCCCGAAACAAGAACCAGACAAAAATGTTACAAAGAAAACTACAGGCCAATAACACTGATGAACATAGATGCAAAAATCCTTAACAAAATACTAGCAAACAGAATCCAACAGCACATGAACAGGATCATACACCATGATCAAATGGGGTTTATCCCAGAAATGCAAGGATTCTTCAATATACACAAATCAATCAATGTGATCCACCATATTAACAAATTGAAGAATAAAAACCATATGATCATCTCAATAGATGCAGGAAAGGCTTTCAATAAAATTCAACACCCATTTATGATAAAAACCCTCCAGAAAGTAGGCATAGAGGGAGCTTTCCTCAACATAATAAAGGCCATATATGACAAACCCACAGCCAACATCATCTTCAATGGTGAGAAACTGAAACCATTTCCAGTAAGATCAGGAGCAAGACAAGGTTGCCCACTCTCACCACTATTATTCAACATTGTTTTGGAAGTTATAGCCACAGCAATCAGAGAAGAAAAAGAAATAAAAGGAATCCAAATTGGAAAAGAAGAAGTAAAGCTGTCACTCTTTGCAGATGACATGAGACAGAGAATGAGACATATCTATGACAGGATACATAGAGAATCCTAAAGATGTTACCAGAAAACTACCAGAGCTAATCAATAAATTTGGCAAAGTAGCAGGATACAATATTAATACACAGAAATCTCTTGCATTCCTATACACTAATTATGAAAAATATGAAAGTGAAATTAAGGAAACACTTCCATTTACCATTGCACAAAAAGAATAAAATACCTAGGAGTAAACATACCTAAGGAGACAAAAGACCTTTATGCAGAAAATTATAATACACTGATGAGACAAATTAAAGATGATACAGACAGATGGAGAGACATACCATGTTTTGGGATTGGAAGAATCAACATTGTGAAAATGACTATACTACCCAAAGCAACCTACAGATTGAATGCAATACCTATCAAACTACCACTGGCATTTTTCAGCGAAATAGAACAGAAAATTTCATAATTTGTATGGAGACACAAAAGACGCTGAATAGCCAAAGCAATCTTAAGAAAAATGGAGCTGGAGGAATCAGGCTCCCAGGCTTCAGACTATACTACAGGGCTACAGTAATCAAGACAATATGGTACTGGCACAAAAACAAATTTAGATCAATGGAACAGGATAGAAATGCCAGAGATAAACCCACGCATATATGGTCACCTTATTTTTGATAAAGGAGGCAAGAATATACAATGGAGAAAAGACAGCCTCTTCAATAAGTAGTGCTGGGAAAACTGGCAGCTACATGTAAAAGAATGAAATTAGAACACTCCCTAACACCATACACAAGGATAAACTCAAAATGGATTAAAGACCTAAATGTAAGGCCAGACACTAGCAAACTCTTGGAGGAAAACAGAGACAGAACCCTCAATGACATAAATCACAGCAAGATCTTTTTTTACCCACATCCTAGAGAAATGGAAATAAAAACAAACTAATGGAACCTAATGAAACTTAAAAGCTTTTGCACAGCAAAGGAAACCACAAACAAGACGAAAAGACAACCCTCAGAATGGGAGAAAATATTTGCAAATGAAGCAACTGACAATCTCCAAAATTTACAAGCAGCTCATGCAGCTCAAAATCAAAAAACCAAACAACCCAATCCAAAAACGGGCAGAAGACCTAAACAGACATTTCTCCAAAGAAGATATACAGATTTTGAAGAAACACATGAAAGAATGCTCAACATCATTAATCATTAGAGACATGCAAATCAAAACTGCAATGAGATATCATCTCACACCAGTCAGAATGGCCATCATCAAAAAATCTAGAAACAATAAATGCTGGAGAGGGTGTGGAGAAAAGGGAACCCTCTTGCACTGTTGGTGGGAATGTAAATTGATACAGCTACTATTGAGAACAGTATGGAGGTTCCTTAAAAAAGTAAAAATAGAACTACCATATGACCCAGCAATCCCACTAATGGCCATATACCCTGAGAAAACCATAATTCAGAAAGAGTCATGTACCAAAATGTTCACTGCAGCTCTATTTATAACAGCCAGGACATGGAAGCAACCTAAGTGTCCATCAACAGATGAATGGATAAAGAAGATATGGCACATATATACAATGGAATATTACTTAGCCATAAAAATAAACAAAGTCGAGTTATTTGTAGTGAGGTGGATGGACCTAGAGTCTGTCATACAGAGTGAAGTAAGTCAGAAAGAGAAAACCAAATACCGTATGCTAACACATATATATGGAATCAAAAAAAATGGTCATGAGGAACCTAGGGGCAGGACGGGAATAAAGACGTAGACCTACTAGAGATTGGACTTGAGGACATGGGGAGCTGGGATGAAGTGAGAGAGTGGCACGGACATATGTACACTACCGAATATAAAGTAGATAGCTAATGGGAAGCAGCCACATAGCACAGGGAGATCAGCTCTGTGCTTTGTGACCACCTAGAGGGGTGGAATATGGAGGTTGGGAGGGAGGGAGACGCAAGAGGCAAGAGATATGGGGATGTATGTATATGTATAGCTGATTCACTTTGTTATAAAGCAGAAACTAACACACCATTATAAAGAAATTGCACTCCAATAAATATGTTTTTTTTTTTTTAAAGGCTATTCAGTCCCAAGGCTTTGGTCCCAGGAGTACAAGATAAAGATTACTAAAGGAAAAACAGGTGATGATACTTATGTTGCTAGACGTTTTCCCTGCTACAATTAATTTAGGTGGTTTAATGGGAAAAAAACAAACTACTTTTTTGTGTTTGCTCCATCAATAAATTGTGACTCAAATTATTTTAAAATACTTTAACATGACAGAATTAAGCAATATACCAAACTTACATTATTAACCTATATTTTAGGTCAGTTACACCTCTGAGACATGTTTTTTTGTTTGTTTTAGCCTTGTTGTACCCTCGAAATCGGGAAAAATATGACACAGCTATTCCCTGCTTCTCCAAAGTTCCTTTTCTCCCACTTTGGCTTTATGAAAGACCTACTTTAGTACCTGTTTTCGCTAACTGAAAGAAATCCAAAGATGATTTTTACATGCACAAAAAAATATATAAAGGCAAAAAGCAAATATAACCTTCAGCATTTATTTTGCATGGAGCTGTTATAGAGGCAGTGAAAGTGGCAGCACCAAGCTCCTTTCCAGCATCTCAGCATGAAGCCGCCAGAGCTGTAACTGTGTCTGTGAGCACCTCTGTTTATTTCCATTTATTTTGTGCTTCCATTAACTGGGGAAACTTGTAGTCTAGGTGGTACCCGGTTTAGGATTGAAGTTGAGCATTATGAGAACTCCATCAAATCTGGAGAATTTAGGGTAGGAATAGGGCTCTAGGTGAAAAAAATGTCAGTTTTTGGAAATTGGATTCAGAATATATTTAGATCTAAAACTCTATTATCATTGAATTAGAAGAAAGTGGGGAGAAAAATGAGACAGAAGTCTCTGCACGAGGAATAATTCACTCATTTCACAATTGCACTAAGAATGTGTGTGATTATATATGTATATATCACCTACACAAATATCTGGATATGGATAGACATAGATATAAGAAGTAAAGGAATTTTTATGTGGAGAATGGACAAATGTACAACTTTAGATTAGAAATGTCCATTTGTGCTGTCTATGAATATTGCCAGCATGCAGCTGGAAACGTTAAGACCCAAGAGCAGAGGGGAGATTATTTGGGGATGAGATATAGTCTATTTTATGAAATATATACCTTCCTCAGGCATGCCACAGATGTCTTCCCAGAATGGTGGAGAGGTATCAAGTTGTTTTTAATGTTTTTATTTCTTGTAAGACCACACTATGCAGTGACGGACTTTGTCACTATAAACAGTACAGGGACTGAAGCTGCATAGCTTAAACTGGAGATCACTGCTGTTTTCTGATCCTCAAGTATTTCTTTAATGAAAAAGAAACCAGAGGTTGATAGAGTCTTTTCCAAGTTTCCAAACCCGTAACAGCAGGCTTCAGATGTGCCAGGTAATTCAGTTACTGCCGTGGCTACAGTTAAAGCACAGTGCATTTTGACACTGTAAGTTTGCTTGGTAAATGGACATCCGTGCTATGACGGGTGCCAGTAAATATGTTAGGTTTGCTTTGTTGATTGGTTGGTTGAGATGCCCCATATCTTACGTCAATAAATTTGCCTTGTGTCTTTTTTTAATAATAAGAATAACACACTGCTTTCAGTGGCGCAGTGGTAGAGAGTCTGCCTGCCGATGCAGGGGACACGGGTTCGTGCCCCAGTCTGGGAAGATCCAACATGCCGCTGAGCGGCTGGGCCCGTGAGCCATGGCCGCTGAGCCTGCGCGTCCGGAGCCTGTGCTCCACAACGGGAGAGGCCACAATAGTGAGAGGCCCGCGTACCGCAAAAACAAACAAACAAACAAACAAAAAAACACATCTTCTTGTTTATATAGCACCTAATACGTATCAAAAACACACTCCAAAATATTCCTCTAAATTCTGTTGTGTTTAGAAAAGATAATCGATTTTTATATAAAGGAATACTTTGAGGGAACCTCAATGCTATGAGAATGTTCTGGGAATGATTTAAATGCTCAGAATTTATTACTTAATACAGAAGCACTTTGCCTTGATTACACAGAGATAATTACCTCTATTTACTGTCTTTTTCTACGGCTATCCTTCAAGTGCATGTAATAAAATGATAACTAGCGATACACTACAGGTTCTCTTGCTTTGTACTGTGCTTACAAGGGCTGTGGCAGTGGCTACATATAATCACTACGGGTAAAACCAAAAAATATCCACTTGTCTATGATGAGTATAGTATCTCCCATCACACAATGCCGCTCAATGTCAGTATGTAAATCTAAGAGTCTATTGGTTCTGAGTTTGAGCTTAGCTGGGAATAGTCTGTCCAAGGCTTTGTCCTGTGGTGGTTACTATATATGAACTACATAGGACACAGGTTCTTGGGGGACAATATGACATATAACATTATTCCTAGCCTTAAAAGCCTCTTGATCTATTCTGATAAGTAGGGTACAAACTTTTCAGGAAGTTATAAAAATTTTTAAGAAGTGTGAGAGGATGGTAAATTGTCAAGGACTGATGTACAAGGATTGATGGGGTATAATTTAACTGGGGCTTAAACAAAGAGTGAGCCTTGGGCAAATGGATTGGAGCAAGGAAGGTATCCCATGTGTTCCTATTTTTATTATGAAACTGTGGACACCACTCTTTTGTGTGGTTTAGATGAGAGCATGAAAATCAGTTACATATTTGTATATTACTTCAGTAACTGATTTGAAAAGAAAACCTAGTGATCCAAGTCTATACATATCTTAGTTAAGGAATAGGTATTACACATACATGGTGATAATTAATGATTGCATAATTAAAATGATTGCTTTCTGCTCCATTTTATATGCATGTTTTACTTGGTAATTTCTAATCTAAGAGGATCAATTAAATATAATGGATATTTCTGTCAAAAAATCCTGTCATAGAAAACTCCTTTTATATGGCTTGATGGTGGTTTACAATAAATATGTAGAAGGTTGTCTGTTTATGAATAGATTATCTGCTCCAGTACAAAATCTGAGGTAGTTAAAAAGTATAAGGACTGAGTTACAATGTCATGGATTGTTTTTGCATAGATGGTGAGTTCATATAATGAATGCCTTGATGGATCTAGAAATGATCAGCCTGGTCTATTGTCATTGACTTTATGTATTAGGATTTTCCCACTAAAGCAAACTGCAGATGGAGAGTAATTGCAAGGTTGGGAGATACTACATATTAAATGTGAATCTCAGTGTATGGCATGTAGAAGATCTCAAAAAATCGTCAATCACATAGCTACTAAATTTTACTTGGGAGGTAGTACTGAAAATGGTGTCACTCTTGTTTTCTGAGAAATTGAATATTTATTCTACAGAGATGCTTACCTTTGGAGTCAAAAGTATCAGAAACACCAACAACTTTATGGTCAATTTTTTCTTATAAAATTAAATGTATTAGATATCATAATTATTTTCTTTGTAGTCACCTGAAAAGCAATTATTCTTATTTCTATACTGCATGAAAGTTTAGAATTTCTAAATTCCTTGTTCAGATACTGGTGGTGTTTTTGTTTCTTGACTGGATTGTAACTGATATACGTATTCAATAAGTGTTACCTCTAACCACTCATCTTGTTTGTTTACAGCACATACGGGGCTTTTGAAATGACTCCTTATAGTGACAAAAGCTACAATATCTAAAGTATTAATGGGCTATCTAAAAATAAAGACTATATTTTAGGGAACATTATATTTCAGTATTATTACTGTCATAACAAAGCAAAATGAATTCTAGAGGTACTACTAAGATAACTGCTTAAAAGTTGTCTGCAGCACGATAGAAATCATCTAAGATGTAAATCAACCCACTAATTTCCTCATTAATAAAGTCTTACTATATATATATATTTTAAGTGAAGTAAACACCATGCTTAGTTGCTTTACCCGCAGTTGCTTCATATTCTGGCACAAATTCCTCATCTTATTGAAGGACCAGCATCAATCTGCAAACCATGATTTGAATAGCACAGTTTCAGTGAATCTGAGCATTGCATCTATATTTATTGAAGACTCTAAACTTCTGTGTGTGATTCTCTTGAAGTCTCTCTTCCCAATGCTCTTCTAAAGCCTTCGGATGACCTCATTTAATGCTTATGGATTTCTAGCTATAATTAGTGTTATTTTTTAATCTTCTTTTTTTTTCTGTAATGAATATAGTTTTTCTTGAAAGAATTTCCCACCTGTAGACTGCTGCTTAATCCTTTTCATTGAGTTATAAAAGGTATGGCTCTCTCACCTATTCTCTTGCATATATGGTATCTTTGGCTACTTCTGTTAGATGGAGTCCATTTTTCAGTGGTTGTTATCCTACAGAATCAGTTTTTTTTGGCACTGCTCTTTTCTATTCCAGTTTTAATTAGCACCGTTTGTTTCGATTAGTGTCTGCAGCTGTTACTGAAAATGAAGATGCTCTGTCCCACTGCACTTTCTCCCATTGTAACGGGCAGGCATTTTGGTAATTAGATTACTGTTTACTTCAGAACCTGAAACTGAGTAGTCATTGTCAACCTTTGAAAGCACCAGTGAATGAATTCACCTGCCATCTGTTCCTTTCATGGGGTCATAACAGATCATTTCTGAAATTTAACTGCGTTTCCATCATTTCCCTGAATGGTGTATAAAAACAGCCAGTAATAGCATCAAGCAATACACCTAAATTTTCTTCTTTTATATACCTGTCTAATCAAATGCTAAAATGCTTGAAGCCTGTAAACAGTGTCGGCCTCGTAAACAATCAAGTAGAAATGATTTCCCTATATTAGGAAACAGGAGGGCTGTTTCCATGCAGAGCTCTCTCTGCACTGTTCTCTCTACACTCTTCGGATTTTCAGAGAAAACCGAACCTTAAGGAATACAATGTTTCTCAGTTCTCCTTATATGTTTATCCAGTTCACATTTTAATAGAGGGGTGGCTAAACAACCAATGTTATGCATTGACAGATTTATAAATTCAAATTTAGAAGGTGTAGTATTTATCTTTCATGCAGTTATTTAGAGCATAAGAAACCATTTTCTTGGTGGACAAACTGTGCTATGAACCATGAATGCACACATTTTACTCATAGAAACTTGCTTGGTTAGGTTCAGCTGGTAAAGGTAGTCTCTTGGAAATTTTTTCTCTGCTTTGATTTTCAATCAAGTTATACCACCTTTCCATTCTTAGGAATATATAGTCCTTCAAGGGTGCACTCCACCATGTGTTCAGACAATAAGGCCAGTCCCTATGCTGTTTCATTCATCTAGGCTTTCCTGTGCCCTGACATCTTTTTTCCAGGTTATCCAGTCTAGGTCAACTAGCCCGTATTTTTCTCAAGGCACCCAGTCTTGCTTCTTAGGATTTTCTCTGTGACTCAACCTATACCACAGCAATTTATTTTGTGTTTCCTATTATCACCTACACTTTTAACTCTTTTTGAGATTTTCCTACTCAGTCGAGCCAAGGTTGCACATATTTTCCAGTTCTATTTACAAATCACATTCCAATGAACACAAATGTATTCATAATGTTTAAGAATTAACATCTATAGGAAAAATGTCCACGTACAAGAGGCTGCTCACAACATCCTATTTAGATTCCTATATATTTCTTCAGCTCATGTTTCATGCAAGATGTTAAAATAGAGGTATCTAAATAATATATGACACACTTGACAGAGTCTATAAATTCCAAGTTAGAAGATGAAATGTTAATTTCCTTTTATCTACTTTGTTATAAAGCGAATAAATGACAAGCAGAAAAGCTGGGCGAGTGTGGAGGTGTCAGGATTCTGTGAATCAGCTTGTTTTAATAACTAGTGTTTGGAGGCAGCTGCGTGTCAATTTATATTCTTGAAGATTCACACTATTCAAATGTTGCTTAGAATTTCACCAGGTGCACGAATCCCTCTCAAGTAGAATCAATTAAAAGTGCACGGGTGCCATTTAATTTATCGACATCCATGGGGTCTCATTGAAACCAGAAACCAGAACAGTAACTGCTCAATAAAACACTTGTTCACCTCTATTTTAATGTGATAATTTAAAAGCACTCTCGTTATTAAATTACCATTGTTCACTATTTTGAGGTTTTCAGTTTGACATTTTTATGCAAAATTAAATTTACCTTTATGAAATGGGAATATATTAAATACAGATCAGTGTTTTCCTATTTTTGCTTAGGCAAGTTCTTTATGGTTTATGAGCTATGTGTAGTTTTTTTTTTTTTTTTTTTTTTTTTTGGCATTTATCCTGCTTGGTAGTCACTGATCCTCCTGAATCTGCACTTTGATATCTGACAATTTTAGGAAATTCTCAGGCATTATTGTTCCATATACTTCTTCTGTTCCTTTCTTTCTTCTCCTTCTGTATTCCCATGACTAGTATGGTAAAGCTTTTGCAATTGTCCCACAGTCCTTAGATAGGCTGTTCTGGCTTTTATAGTTTTTGTTCTTTTTGCTTTCTGGTTTGAGGATTCCGTTGATATAGTCTCCAGATCAGAGATTCCTTGTTGTGTCCAACCCATCAAACACATTCATCATTTCTGTTATTTTTTAAATCTCTAACATGTTTTTGGTTCTTTCTTAGAATTCTGACCTCTCCTACACTGCCCACCTGTTTTTGTGTGCTGTCTACTTTATCCATGAGAGCCCTCACTGGATTAATCATAGTTGATTGAAATTTCTGGTCTGGTAACTCCTAGCATCCCTCCCCTATATGTTTCTGATGCTTGATCTGTCATTTCAAATTGTGTTTTTTGCTTTTGGTATGCCTTGTATGTTTTTATTGATAGTCGGAGATGATGCACTGGTAAAGGAACTACTGTAATTAAGCCTTTAGTCACGTGGTAGTGAGGTGTGGGGGGGGGGGGGGGAGGGGACGCATTCCATAGTCCTGTGAGCAGTCTTCAGTGAGCCTGAGCCTCTGCACTGTGAAACTCCGTGTTTGTTTTCTCTCCCCACTCAGGTGGAATAGGATGGCTGGAGTTGTGTGTTGCCCTACCCCGGGGCAGTGAGACTCAGATAACACCCAACAGGTTGGGATCTAGTTAACTAGTTTCTCCTTAGGGCAGGACTCCCTAGGAAGAACGGAGTGCCCAGGTATATTTCGAACGTTTCTTTTTCCCTCTCCCTGCAGGAAGTCTGAGGGGAATCTGGCCAAGCCCCGGAGGTAAATCTCACAATACTATTGGGACCCTCCTGTGACTGGGTCTCCCAGAGTTTAAAACTCTGAGTTGTCAGCACTGAGCCTCCAGCAATTCATCAACTACAATCCCCCCAAACCTGGTTTGCAGAATGTTTCTGCTTGTGAGTCTCTGTTCTGAGAAGACTTGACTCACTGCAGTCACCTGTCACTGCAATCTTGCGGCCAGTGATTTGACCTCTGTCTTCCTTTTCTTACAGATCCAAAGAGTTGCTGATTTCCCAGTCTGTTCAGCTTATTGTTAGGATAAAGTGGCACCTTCCAAGCTTGTTACATGAGGAACTGGAAAGCGGAAGTCTACCATTTGATTTTATTTTTAGATTTTAACCTTTAAGTGAGACTTGGTCATTACATTTTATAATGAAAACTTTAAGTTGGCATCATTAACTGAAGTAAAACTTCCGATTAGTTAGATGTTGATTTTTCAAGGGAGAAGTATTTCCCATCTCTCCAGGACTACACTTTGCTTTTGCATGGATTTCTACCACCTGGTTCCTTCACCAGGTTATTACTTGAATCTCTGTGTTGGTAAATAAAACCAGATTGTGAAAATGATTGCATGACTCAATAAATTTACGAAGTATCATTGAATCTGAATTGTTATTCCTCAAATGGGAGAATTTATGGCACGTAAATTAGACCTCAGTAAAGTTGTTTTAAAAAGTCAGGAACCGAAAAATTTAGTTGGATACAGTGTATTTATTTGTTATTCTCTTTTAATAGTTCTCACTAGCTTGAAAAATCAGTGTTTAATTTTACATAAAAACTATTTTTTTCCTAAACGTAATATGCATTAGGAATCACTGGAACGACCAGAAATAAATCTTCGAATGGTAAGGAATTTAGATTTTTATTTGACAAAAATGTAAAAATTAACTATTTTTAAAGCTATAGAACAAATTTCATGCCTATTAGTCCACCAGTTTTTCCGGAAATCTTACTTTAGTACAACTAGTAAACATAATTGTTCAGTAAAGATAAGATCGAATGTGTGATTTTAAGTAGTTTTATAGTCTTTGAATTAGTATTAGGGATTAAAAAAACAATCTAATTTTAGAATGGAGATTACAATAAAACTAACACATAACATGAAAAGTATTCAGCTATCTTTTATTAAGACATAACAACTTTAAAGTTAATGTCAGGAGGAAAAGCTAACATTTTGCTGATAGCCATGATTTTCCATTTAATAATTAACTTTTAAGAAAGTCACATTTTATTAAAATGACTAATTACTTTCCTAATAGCACAGCAACCATGGTAATTGAAAGGAGGTAAGAGTTTTTAGCAAGAGGAATACTTGAGTAGTGATAGGGTCTTTGAATTCGACGGTGTCAATTTAAACGTAAATATGCATCACAATATTGATCTTATTTGTTGAACCAGAAAGGATGGACATTTTTTGCTCTACATATGAAAAACAACCTTAATGATAATGGAGAATATACTATAAGAAGATTTAAGATTGAATTCAAATCTCAAGCAAAATATCTCTCTGATAGGGGCAGGCAAATTGCATGAGACAACCTCATCTTGGCACTCTGCTAATCCCATTAATATGGAAGCTAATTTCTTTTACATTATATCTTATGTCTCATGATTATATTGAATTTGTACCCATAAATATCCCAGGGTCTTGACACAAGACCCAGCATCTGCTTTTTAATCCCAGTTATATACATAAATAGTATTTTGTTCTATATATGATGACCTAATTCATCTGTATCCACAAGGAAATGGCAATTCCTTCCACTTACAGGGATTCGCAACTATACCGACAATTAAAGGGTATTATCAACAGCATAGAGATTGGGTATTTTTAGTACATTCAAGAAAATGTCCTAGTTGTGATAATTGAGGTTTATCTGCTAGAATGAATCCACTTGATACTACAGAGAGGAAATCATTCAGATTCGACTTGAGTTCTCCTTCTGAGGGGTGTTTCTGCCAGGGAAACAGAGTCTGTAAAATTTTATTGCATTTTCATAAATTCATGTAATCACTAATTCCCCATGCTGACTGAATATGGAATTTAAAGGTATCAGGTATATCCTAACTCTAAAATTCTGAAGCTCCATAAAAATATCAATTCTTATATTTGTAAGGCCAACTGGCCCGAGGCAGGGGAACGCAATCAGATTCACAGGTTGCAGCAGACCGAAACTCTCCGGACCACCCAGTTCCAGAAACTGACCTGGAGAATTTCCAGACCACCCAGTTCCAGGAACTGACCTGGCGACTTTCCACCCGGCCCAGCCTTCCCGCCTTTCGAGGGGTGGGACTAACGGTCCCCCAGGATACCCGAAGAGACCACCAAATAAGGAATAGCCTGCGCCCTCCCAGATTCACCACACCCCTTTCCCTTCTTCCCCTATAAAATCTTGCCCAACCCTCGCCCGGGTGCGACTTCTCTGGCCCCTTTCTCTCGAACCAGTGAACCTCGCCCGGGAGCGCTCCGTAATAAAGCTCACTTGAAGCTTTCCTCTGTTTCGCGGTGCCGTTTGTTAAGATTCGACCTTACAATATTATCATTATGTTATATGAAATTGTTAGAGAATTATCAATACCATCTTCTGAGTAAGTGCTGTTGTATCTTTTGAGATATCAACAGTAACACCTAACTAGGATAGGCGTGCCTTCAAGGGGGGAAAAAAAACCTCAAATAAGCAAACAAAGAACATTCTACACTAAAAATGAGTCTCTGGCAGAATGGCAGTCCAGTCCTGGCAAAGTAGTTTCATGTTGTTGCCAGGAACTCAGGCTTCCAAGTTTCCGCATCTTTATACTCTGATGACTGCTAGACACTGAGCTGTCTGTCATGTGTCTGTTTCACAGAGAAGGGATGTGCAAAAAGAAGGTGCCCTGTTCTAAGGTAACTTCCCAGAAGCGCCCCTGACAATGGTGCAGACGTCTCACGGGCCAGGTTTTAGTCACAGGGCCACATGGAACAGCAAGGTAGCCTGGAAATTCTGCCTTCATCACAGTGGCAATGCACAGGAATAACAACTGGGGTATTATTACTAAAGAAAGTGAAAATGGAACTTGAGAGGCAACAGCCGTCTCTGACAAAACCAAAGTGTATCTCCTTTTATTATATAGTAGTGTTAACCTTAATCAAACCACCAAAGGAATTATTTCTTCCATTTTGGCATGTTTAAAATCAATATGAAAATACAAACTAACATTTGAGACGGTTCCAAATTTTCCATATCAGTTATAAACCCCTCACATTTTGTTATCAAAGAATTTCACTACCTCCACTTAAATAATAACTTCCCCACCTTCCAACTCAGCAAGGAAATGCCATCTCTCACAAACAATCTCTATGAATACCTTTCTCTACCAGCCAGAATATGCCCTCTATGCTTTTCTAGGTCTCTTTCTCTCTCTAGATGTTTTAACAAGAGAGCTTTTTCTATTTGGAGGAAATATCAAAGCCACGGCTTTCAAGGCTGCGATTTTCTTGCCCTTTCCTCTGAAAATTAATGTATTCTGAACAATCGTGCGCATTTGTTTGCATAGCAGGGAATGGGTTTCCTGATTCCTTCAAGTCTGTTTGGTTATCTTTGTCTTTATAACTTAGTCATAGAACAGATAGTATTTTGCATTCCTGTGCTCAGTTTTTATAGAATAAAATGGAAAAAATGAACAGGGTCTGAACTTTTTTCATTATCCTTCCTCAGCACTAAAGTCCAGTAAATCCAACATGTGGCTTTTACTTGTGTGCTTAAGACAGTACCTCAGGGTCTGTGAATGTCCAAGCAGGCAAAGTAAACCCAAGTAATCCAAGTAAATCCGAAGAGCTGGTTAGCTCTGCACTGCTGCTACAGGGTAAGTCAACAGAAAATAGATACTGTAAATATCTGTGTGAATTAAATTTAAGAATATATACCTTGATATAGAGAGTCACTTGGCTTAATTAGCATTTTTATTACTCTTCTTGATAGCCAGTTCATCACTGTGAATGCATTTGTGTGTATATGTGTATACCCATATGTATAGACACATCATATATAATGCATATTTAATATGTATTAATCTTAAGAGTATAGTATGTCGGCCTATATTTGCAGGTGGCTTAAATGTTACCCTCAAGGATACTTCTTGATCAAATTTAACATAAGTAAATGCATCTTTTAGAAAATAAGTTGGTGAGTATTTAGAAGTAGATAAATACATATGTAAATATATAGTAAATTTAATATATTCATATAAGAATACACATATTTGATAGATAGGTAAGTATAGATAGAGGTAAAATATGTATAAGCAGGGCTTCCCTGGTGGCGCAGTGGTTGGGAGTCCACCTGCCGATGCAGGGGACACGGGTACGTGCCCCGGTCCGGGAAGATCCCACATGCCGCTGAGCGGCTGGGCCCGTGAGCCATGGCCGCTGAGCCTGCGCTCCGCAATGGAAGAGGCCACAACAGTGAGAGGCCCACGTACCAAAATAAATAAATAAATAAATAAATGTATGTATGTATGTATGTATGTACGTACGTACGTATGTATGTATGAGCAGAAGAAATACATGGAAGAGTTGCCCAAGCAGAGTGTCTCACGTATACGAGTATTTGTGTGTATGCTGGGGGCTGGGAGAGGGGAAGCACACTAGCAAGGTCTCTGGACAGGTTTGGGTTCTTGCCCACATTCTAGGAACAAGCCATATAAAACTGTTACAAAGTTGTATCTTAGGTCCTCATTTTCAGTTTGCAAAATGAGGGGGATTGTCTTAGTCTGGATGATTTCTAAATTTTTTGTAATATCTATGACCTTTAAGAAATAACATAATCACACAAAAGCAAAAACAAGGAAATATGCCATTTCTGAATCAGTTTTGGATCTAACGATGTCTTAACTAAGATAGCCATCTAGGATTTTAATTGAGAACCTGCTATTTCTTATAAGTCTTCATTATACATATTGAACTCAGACTAAGTCAATTTACATTTGCAACAGTGTAACTAGATGGAATCAAAGCATGTCTTCAGCACCTACCTCCTCTAAGGATGTGTCACCTCTTAAATGCTTCATCATTTTAATTAAACAAAAAAGTAATTATGATTTTCTTATTCCTGCAAATACATTTGGATATATAAAATTTAACTAAATTGTACTTTCTTTTTGGAGGATCGTTTTTATACTTCTTTGAATCTTGCACATAATAGGTCCTTGAAGAAGATGAACCAATAATAAGAATACTTTTCGGGCTTCCCCGGTGGCGCAGTGGTTGAGAGTCCGCCTGCCGACGCAGGGGACACGGGTTCGTGCCCCGGTCCGGGAAGATCCCACATGCTGCGGAGCGGCTGGGCCCGTGAGCCATGGCCGCTGGGCCTGCGCATCCGGAGCCTGTGCTCCGCAATGGGAGAGGCCACGACAGTGAGAGGCCTGCGTATCGCAAAAAAAAAAAAAAAAAAAGAATACTTTTCAACCAGTGACACTGGCACAATACGGAATGTGGATTGTCAGAAAATTATGTATCCAAGTATGAAGATTTATGTAAGAAAAGAGCCCTATCCAGACATGTGACTATTGCTATTCTAATTCAGAGATTAGATTGATAGAGTTCTATCAACTCCATGCCCTCACGTCCCATAATAACAAGCAGTCTTTTGAAAGCAATAAAAAGAAGGCCTGGATATTTTCAGGCAGTATCACTGAGATGCTGACTCTGATCAGAAAGATCACAAGGAAGTAAGAACAGCCAAAGAATTCAGGGAACTTTCCCAGCAGACCAGAAGCTAAGGTTTAAGGAAGACACATCTCAGCTGGCATCAATGGCATGGTCATTGTCAGTGCAATCAGGGACTTGGGGTATCGTTGCTGAATGGGACCTTAGAGACCATTTGTTCCATTTAAGGTTTATCAATAAGAAAACAAAGGCCCAGAGAAACCAAATGATCCATGCAAATTTCAAGCATTTTGCGGGTTTGCCACTTCACTTAAACTGGACTCTTAGGTCTCTTTCACTCTTTCTCTCATTATCCACCTTAGAAACCATCTACCTTCTCGTTGCATTAGAGAGCACAGTCAAGTTTTTAAACTTTTCAATGTTTCTCACGTGTGTTTGTGTTTTGTTGCTCTAGTTCAGTCAACTGAATTACTGGAATGAGGATTTTTGAAGAGGGTTAGTAAAAAATAAAAAGTCAAAATTAAGCTCTCTGTGTGTGTGTACTTGTATGCATCAGTCCTTGAACTGACCCTGTGAAATTTAACTTCTTGGAGAAAGTTGTGTTCTTTCCAGTTTCAGTCCGCACGTTCTTGCATGTGTGAGCAGATGTGTATGTGTGAGCATGTGTTGAGAGGCAAATAAACGGAAAAAGTGTCTACTTTTCACTCATAAACTGACATTTTTTCTTACTCATTGATACATACCTTTATAACGCACAACAGGTAAACAACCTTAAAGTCGCATGACATTATCTATTAAGGTTTTCTAACTTACTTTGATTTTTCCATTTTAGTGCTTCATTTTTATCTCCACGTAATGGTGCTAACCTGGATGAACATACAACTACCAGTCCCCGAACACCTTACAAGACAAAGGAGAAGCTCCTTCCATGTCCTGGCTATTGTAAATAGTGCTGCAATGAACATTAGGGTGCATGTATCTTTTTGAATTATGGTATTCTCTGGGTATACGCCCAGTAGTGGGATTGCTGGGTTATATGGTAGTTCTATTTTTAGTTTTTTAAGGAACGTCCGTACTCTTCTCCATAGTGGTGGTATCATGGAATATTAATCAGCCATAAAAAGGAACGAAATTGGGTCATTTGTAGAGATGTGGATGGACCTAGAGACTGTCATACAGAGTAAGTCAGAAAGAAAAACAAATATTGTATATTAATGCATATATGTGGAATCTGAAAAAATTGATATAGACAATCTTATTTTCAAAGCAGAAATAGAAACACAGACGTAGAGAATAAATATATGGATACCAAGGGCGAAAGGGCAGTGGGATGAATTGGGAGACTGGGATTGACATATATACACTATTGATACTATGTATAAAATAGATAACTAATGAGAACCTACTGTATAGCACAGGGAACTCTACTCAATGCTCTGTGGTGGCCTAAATGGGAAGGAAATCCAAAAAACAGGGGATATATGTATAGCTAATTCGCTTTGCTGTACAGTAGAAACTAACACATTGTAAAGCAACTATACTCCAATAAAAATTTTTTTTAAAAAGACAAAGGAGAATCATAGCAGAGACCACATTAGTTCTAGTAGACACTGATTTCATTCTGGTATTCTGTCAATAAATCATTTAAAATGCAACGTTTTCTTGGGAAAGTTCTTAGAACCAGGTCACCATTCACGGCTTTAAACTAACTTTCAACGTTCTACAAATGGGAAAAATACTTAATATGAATCAAAAGTGAATTAATGTGCATAATGAACTTTTCTGTTCATCCATGGACAAGGTAAGGGAATTCTCTGCAAGTTGTTAAATTATGTTTCTGCTTTGTTTCAATGCACCTGAAAAGTACAAAGTAATAAATCTCATTTGGCGAAAAGGATACTAGCTATTCAACCTTGTTTAAGATCCTTACATCTTTGGATAAAATTATTCTGTCAAACCTAGCTAAATTACTGCCAAAATTGACATAAGCAAAAGCAAGGGTAGAGATAAAATCTGTCTCTTACTCAGAGAGAAATGAGAAGCTACTGGGTCAGTGTTTTGGGCAAAGCAGTGACATGACCTAACATATTTTAGAAGGACCAGTCTATCTGAGAACAGAGCGTGGAGGATGAATGCAGATGTAGAGGGACCAGTTGGGAGGCCTCTGTGACAAGGCAGGAGAGAGAGTGCCTGGTAGTAGTGTAGAGACAAGAAATGATATATTGCTAATTTATATATATTGTACATATATATATTGTACATACAGTCGGATTATAACTATGCAGAAATTATGGATTATAGGTAGCATCCTTAATTTTTTTAGACATTCATAGGTTTTTATTGTCAAATAAGCCTGATATATTACATTTATATATGTTGGCCTTCCAGTAACATTAATTACAGAACTCCAAGAACATGCCTTATTCTGAAATACCTTATAGCTTTAAATTAAGAAAAAAAGTCATTGCTATAAGGTGAACCAATCTTTCATCACCTATTAGAGTTGATATTTTTCTTAATGTGATTATAGCCTGTCATGTAGCTATGAAACTGTTTTATTTCAATACTTTGGTCTGTCCAGGAGAATAATATTTTATGACATTCTTCTGCCCACTGCAAAATCCAACACACACAAAAGTAATATGCAATAGGGAATAAAGTTACCATTAGGCTATTTCAAAAATACTAAAGAGTTACTCTAAAAAAGATGTCCTAATCTATGTTAAATATTGGTGAATGAAATAAGTCAGGCAAATTAGAGTACATACCATATTATTCCATTTCTATAAAATTCTAGAAGAAACAAACTAATCTATGAAGAAATAAAGCAGATGGGTTGTTGCCTGGGGGTAGAAGGGTGGGGGCCTTTGGGAGGAAGGAGCATGATATTTTGGGGGATGATGGATACATTCATCAAGTAGATTGCTGTGATGTCTTATAAGTGTACACATATGACAAAACTTGGGTTTTACAATCTAAATATAAGCAGTTTATTATATGTCAATTATCTCTCAAAGATGTTAAAAATGTTTAGTTAGATTTGCAAGATTTCTACTGACCAAAGGTATCGAGCCATGTTTACTTCACTGAAAGCCAAGCACAGTGAAAGTTCCACAGATTTCTAAAACTATCATCATTATCCTGTTTGGTATGTGCTGTGCTTGTCCATGAATTTTGTGTTAATTTTATGAAAATAGTACCATGAAAATTAGTACACAATAATGGGTAACAAACTTTTTAAATGAAAATTTTAAGATTAATAAAATTATACAATTTTAGAGTAATATGTGTTTCTTATAACACAGTTCTCAGCAGTATTATAATCAAAATATTTTAAAATGCTGAGACACACCAAACACAATTAAAACCCAAATTCTGTCATCAAGAAATAATCTGTATAAATATCAGGTGAATACCATTCCAGATTGTGTGTGTGTGTGTGTATGCGTACACAGACACGATGGATGAAGAAGAAGAAAGCATTTGAATAGATTTATATGTGTTGAACATTAGGAAGTCCTTTTAATGTATCAGCACTTCCAATCTTTCTTTTCGATTGTTTTCCCTTAATAGCTGCTTGTTTATCCCACCATGCCTTCACACCCATGACATCAGAGCACTTATTATTTTGGGAGTGAAATGTATTCATACAACACGTGCATTTTCTTTGACAGATACTTATCAAGTTATCTCTATAATCAAGGAATTTATTCCTTTCTTTCCCTTTAAAGGAATTTTTGTCAAGAGATAACAGGGGTGAACATTCCCCTGTGAGAAACTTAAAACGATACTATGTCAAATCCAGCCATGTAATTTAGGAAAGCTGTCAAAGGGAACCATAAGATGCTCTTTAATATTTTACCCTTTATACTATAAATTTGATGAGTTTGAGATATTTTCCCAACTGTGAGCGTCTGTAAACAGCTCACACAAAAACTTCATCTTCATACATTATTTCCTATCTAGAAGCCTCTAGTCATTTAGCACCCTGCTTAATCACCTGGTAAAGAAAAGAGATGAAGAAATGCCTGTATCTAAAGTAAACAGTTCCACAGTGAAGTAATGATAAGTAAAGGTGTTATTTGTTTTTGAATTACCACTAAAAGAACCAAAATTAACAAAAATGTGAAATGAATGCCTGCATCTAAAATGATGTCATGCTTAGACCAAAAATGAAGCTGTCTAAACATTTTATTATCAAGAAACATCCCTGGTCTTTGTCACATGTGAAAATCTCTGCCCAAATCTGAAGAAGCAGTTTTGAGTTATCTCTGCATGAAACAAATGGGAGACAACATATGAGAGACCATTTTCTCTAATCATCTATTTTGTCCACTTTTCTGTAAAATATATTTCAAGATACAAAACTTTAGACAACATATTGTTATCATAAATATCATTTCTGTTTTATCTATAGTCAGGCAATTTATTCAACTGTTTAAAAGTTTGTTTTTTTAAAAAATTCTAATTCTAGAAACAGTCCTTTGGGCTCCCCTTGTGTGAATTAAGTGACCTGCATGGTAACGGGGCCACTCGGTACACAGTGGCCTTCAGCCTACACTGTGCTATGGGCTTTGCTGTTTGTTTTTATTAAAGATATATTTAAGAATAATTGATTCCACTTTCCTATTTTTTATTATTATTTTGTGAATACGGGAGGGCTAGCCTTAATGCCAGCTAGCCTCCTGACTTGCCCTCTCTTTGGGGATATGACTTTAGAGCCCTGAGTCACTATGTAAGAAATCTGATGACCTTAAAGCCATCTTGTTGGCGAGATACAGAGACTACCACCGTACAGACAGATGCCCCAGCAGCCCAGCCTTCAGCTGTGTGAGTCTTAGAGCACTGGACACATGAGTGAGTCTTTATAAGATTCCACACCTCAGTCTTCACACCTTATGATGAGCCTTCAGGCATCACAAAGCAGAGAAAATCCCCCCTCCTGTGCCCTCCTTGAATTCCTAATCAGTGGAATCTGAGTAAAATAAACAGTTCTTTAATGGCACTAATTTGGGAGTAATTTGTTGTATAGCCACTAGAACACAATGGACTAGCTCCAGCTGTAATACTGTGTTTTAGGGACAGTGAAACTCACAGGGATGTGTTAACCAACTTTCTTGTGGTAATCATTTCGAGATGTATAAATGTATCGAGTCATCACGTTGTACACCTTAAAATTACACAGTTTTGTGTCAGTTATGTATCAGTAATGGTTGAAAAATGAAATAAAAATAAATGAATAAATTAGTCCACTGTTTCTAGATGGAGGAGGATTGTTACATGACAAGAGTTACCATCTACTATACACCCAGTGTCGCAGGATTCCCAGGCACTTCTAGCATTACCATTGAGGTATCGGTATCCTTTATGGATGTGTTATGTAATATATCACTTTTTGATATGTTACCAAAAAGAGTAACATACCACTTTTTGAACTTTTGTGCCCCAAATTTGTTCACTTCCTCATTAGAAATAATACTTTAATATTAATTGAAAGTTTTCATTTCTAAGACTAGTGCTTCCTTGCAGTAGGACAAAATAATCAAGACTTTTGGAAATAATTTATGACAGTTCTTTTTTGCTATTGAGAAGTATAAAAATGATATGGCAGTATAAAATAAATGAGTACAAGTTGCGAACATTTTATTTTTCAAGAAATATGAACTTTGTTAATATTCTGAGTAAAAATATCTTGACTGTAAACAACAGATGCTTAAATTCCTGTGTGAAGACTCAAACCACAGGTAGGAGCACTCATTTGAGTTGAATTCTTAGCACTACTGATGACAAATGTGAAATATATTTTGCATATTATTTATAATATCCTTTGCTGAATTGATTTAAAGGAATTTTCTCTTCCACTCATTTCAAAATGATAGTCACAAAATATCTGAAAATTCATTTAAATTGTCAATCGTCTTCATTCTCAGATATCTATTACTGTCTTTAATTAAATATCAAAATGGATGAAATTGAGTTTTCTCTCTTTTTTCTGTGTATTGGCTTTTAGAACTTGCTCTCCAGTTTCTGCACCCCCTACACACAACAGTTATGGGGAGCAGCAAAAAGTGACCAACTGGAGGAAATCTAGGAGATAAAAAGGTCCTGGGATACAGACAAAGCAGATAATTAGTCTCCCAGTAATTAAGGACTACTCCTAACACAAAATTTATTACACATAAGAAACTTAAAGTAACCTTTGCATAGGAAGAATTTTGTCTGTTTGGTAATTTTTTCCTGATTAAGAATTTTATCTTAATCTTAATTAGAAGGTAGAAGAAGTGTATTTGTTTCAAATTATTTGTCTCTATAATTGCATTGAAACACCAAGATTACCATTCTTCTATGATTGTTATTCTTTACTTCAACACTGTACAGCTAATATAATTATTGCAGCTTCCTCCAAAATTGCCTTTAAAACGTACTGCTTCTCAAATATTCCCAATCATTTTTCAAATTTTTACATGTTATTAGCACCATGCTCTAACCGACTGAGCTAACTGGCCACCTTTACATGTTCAATCTTGTGGAAGAAATTGAGTCATAGCATTTGTAGACAATAAAAACACTATAGGGGGGACCTTGAAGATGGCGGAAGAGTAAGACGCGGAGATCGCCTTCCTCCCCACGGATACACCAGAAATACATCCACACGTGGAACAACTCCTACAGAACTCCTACTGAAGGCTGGCAGAAGACCTCAGACCTCCCAAAAGGCAAGAAACTCCCCACGTACCTGGGTAGGGCAAAAGAAAAAAAAAAAGAAAAAACAGAGACAAAAGAATAAGGGCGGCACCTGCACCAGTGGGAGGGAGCTGTGAAGGAGGAAAAGTTTCCACACACTAGGAAGCCCCTCCGCGGGCGGAGACTGCGGGAGGCGGAGGGGGGAGTTTCGGGACCGCGGAGTAGTGCACAGCGACGGGTGCGGAGGGCAAAGCAGGGAGATTCCTGCACAGACGATCGGTGCCGACCGGCACTCACCAGCCCGAGAGGCTTGTCTGCTCACCCGCCGGGGCGGGCGGGGCTGCGAGCTGAGGCTCGGGTTTTGGTTTTGGACGGAGCTCAGGGAGAGGACTGGGGTTGGCGGCTTGAACATAGCCTGAAGGGGTTAGTGCACCACGACTAGCCGGGAGGGAGTTCGGGGAAAAGCCTGCACCGGCCGAAGAGGCAAGAGACTTTTTCTTCCCTCTTTGTCTCCTGGTGCGCGAGGAGAGGGGTTTAAGAGCGCTGCTTAAAGGAACTCCAGAGACGGGCGCGAGCCGCGGCTGAGGGCGCGAGCCCCCGAGACGGGCGCGAGCCGCGGCTGAAAGCGCAAACCCCAGAGACGGGCGCGAGCCGCGGCTGAGGGCGCGAGCCCCCGAGACGGGCGCAAGCCGCGGCTGAAAGCGCAAATCCCAGAGACGGGCGCGAGCCGCGGCTAAAACCGCGGACCCCAGAGACGGGCGGGAGACGCTAAGGCTGCTGCTGCCGCCACCAAGGGGCCTGTGTGCGAGCACAGGTCACTCTCCACACCCCTCTTCCGCGGAGCCTGTGCAGCCCGCCACTGCCAGGTTCCCGGGATCCAGGGACAACTTCCCCGGGAGTACGCACGGCGGGTCTCAGGCTGGTGCAACGTCACGCCGGCCTCTGCCGCAACGTCACGCTGCCTCTGCAGCTGCAGGCCCGCCCCGCACGTAGTGCCCCTCCTACCCCCATCCCCCAACCCCCAGCCTGAGTGAGCCGGAGGCCCCGAATCAGCGGCTCCTTTAACCCCGTCCTGGCTGAGCGAAAAAACAGACGCCCTCCAGCGACCTACACGCAGAGGCAGGGCCAAATCCAAAGCTGAGCTCCTGTGAGCTGTGAAAACAAAGAAGAGAAAGGGAAATCTCTCCCAGCAGCCACAGAAGCAGCGGATTAAAGCTCCACAATCAACTTGATATACCCTGCATCTGTGGAATACCTGAATAGACAAGGAATGATCCCAAATTGAAGAGGTGGAATTTAGGAGCGAAATCTATGATTTTTTTCCCTTTTCCTCTTTTTGTGAAGGTGTACGTGTATGCTCCTGTGTGACATCTAGTCTGTATACTCTAGCTTCCACCATTTGTCCTAGGGCTCTATCCGTCCATGACTTTTTTTTTAAAATTCTTTTAATTAATAATTAAGTTTAATTGTAATAACTTTATTATACTTTACCTTCGTTCTTTCTTTCTTTCCTTCCTTCCCTCCCTCCTTTAGACAACGAATCACCCCAAATTGAGGAGGTGGTCTCAGGGAGCAGGATTTATGATTTTTCCCCCTTTACCTCTTTTTGTGAAGGTGTATGTGTATGCTTCTGTGTAAGATTTTCTCTGTATAGCTTTGCTTCCAACATTTGTCCTAAGGTTCTATCCGTCCCTTTTTTTTTTTCTAAATATTTTTTAATTCAATAACTATATTATACTTTATTTTATTTTTACTGTATCATCTTTCTTTCTGTCTTTTTTTCCTTCTTTCCCTCCTTCCTTCCTTCCTCCCTCTCTCCCTCCCTCCCTCCTTTCTTTCCTTCTTTGCTTCTTTCTTCCTTCCTTCCTTTCCTCCTTTCCTTCTTTCTTTCCTCATACTTCTACTAATTCTCTCTACTTTTTCTCCCTTTTATTCTGAGCCGTGTGGATGAAAGGCTCTTGGTGCTCCAGCCAGGAGTCAGGGCTCTGCCTCTGAGGTAGGAGAGCCAACTTCAGGTCACTGGTCAACAAGAGACTTCCCAGCTCCACATAATATTAAACAGCGGAAATCTCCCAGAGACCTCCATCTTAACACCAGCACCCAGCTTCACTCAACGACCAGCAAGCCACAGTGCTGGACAACCTATGCCAAACAACTAGCAAAACAGGAACACAACCCCACCCATTAGCAGAGAGGCTGCCTAAAATCATAATAAGGCCACAGACACCCCAAAACACACCACCAGACGTGAACCTGCCCACTAGAGAGACAAGATCCAGCCTCATCCAGCACAACACAGGCACTAGTCCCCTCCACCAGGAAGCCTACACAACCCACTGAAACAACCTTAGCCACTGGAGACAGACATCAAAAACAACGGGAACTACGAACCTGCAGCCTGCAAAAAGGAGACCCCAAACACAGTAAGATAAGCAAAATGAGAAGACAGAAAAACACACAGCAGATGAAGGAGCAAGATAAAAACCCACCAGACCTAACAAATGAAGAGGAAATAGGCAATCTACCTGAAAAAGAATTCAGAATAATGATAGTAAGGATGATCCGAAATCTTGGAAGTAGAATGGACAAAATGCAAGAAACAGTTAACAAGGACCTACAAGAACTAAAGATGAAACAAGCAACGATGAACAATGCAATAAATGAAATTAAAATCACTCTAGATAGGATCAATAGCAGAATAACTGAGGCAGAAGAACGGATAAGTGACCTGGAAGATAAAGTAGTGGAAATAACTACTGCAGAGCAGAATAAAGAAAAAAGAATGAAAAGAACTGAGGACAGTCTCAGAGACCTCTGGGACAACATGAAACGCACCAACATTCGAATTATAGGGGTTCCAGAAGAAGAAGAAAGAAAGAAAGGGACTGAGAAAATATTTGAAGAGATTATAGTTGAAAACTTCCCTAATATGGGAAAGGAAATAGTTAATCAAGTCCAGGAAGCACAGAGGGTCCCATACAGGATAAATACAAGGAGAAACACGCCAAGACACATATTAATCAAACTGTCAAAAATTAAATACAAAGAAAGCATATTAAAAGCAGCAAGGGAAAAACAACAAATAACACACAAGGGAATCCCCATAAGGTTAACAGCAGACCTCTCAGCAGAAACCCTACAAGCCAGAAGGGAGTGGCAGGATATACTGAAAGTGATGAAGGAGAATAGCCTGCAACCAAGACTACTCTACCCAGCAAGGATCTCATTCACATTTGATGGAGAAATTAAAACCTTTACAGACAAGCAAAAGCTGAGAGAGTTCAGCACCACCAAACCAGCTTTACAACAAATGCTAAAGGAACTTCTCTAGACACGAAACACAAGAGAAGGAAATGACCTATAGTAGCGAACCCAAAACAATATATAAAATGGAAATAGGAACATACATATCAATAATTACCTTAAATGTAAATGGACTAAATGCTCCCACCAAAAGACACAGATTGGCTGAATGGATACAAAAACAAGACCCTTATATATGCTGTCTACAAGAGACCCACTTCAGAACTAGAGACACATACAGACTGAAAGTAAGGGGATGGAAAAAGATATTCCATGCAAATGGAAACCAAAAGAAAGCTGGAGTAGCAATTCTCATATCAGACAAAATAGACTTTAAAATAAGGACTATTAAAAGGGACAAAGAAGGACACTACATAATGATCAAGGGATCGATCCAAGAAGAAGATATAACAATTGTAAATATTTATGCACCCAACATAGGAGCACCTCAATACATAAGGCAAATACTAACAACCATAAAAGGGGAGATCAACAGTAACACATTCATAGTAGGGGACTTTAACACCCCACTTTCACCCATGGACAGATCATCCAAAATGAAAATAAATAAGGAAACACAAGCTTTAAATGATACATTAAACAAGATGGACTTAATTGATATTTATAGGACACTCCATCCAAAAACAACAGAATACACATTTTTCTCAAGTGCTCATGGAACATTCTCCAGGATAAATCATATCTTGGGTCACAAATCAAGCCTTGGTAAATTTAAGAAAACTGAAATTGTATCAAGTATCTTTTCCGACCACAACGCCATGAGACTAGATATCAATTACAGGAAAAGATCTGTAAAAAATACAAACACATGGAGGCTAAACAATACACTACTTAATAATGAAGTGATCACTGAAGAAATCAAAGAGGAAATAAAAAAATACCTAGAAACAAATGACAATGGAGACACAACGACCCAAAACCTATGGGATGCAGCAAAAGCAGTTCTAAGGGGGAAGTTTATAGCAATACAAGCCCACCTTAAGAAGCAGGAAACATCTCGAATAAACAACCTAACCTTGCACCTCAAGCAATTAGAGAAAGAAGAACAAAAAAACCCCAAAGCTAGCAGAAGGAAAGAAATCATAAAAATCAGATCAGAAATAAATGAAAAAGAAATGAAGGAAACAATAGCAAAGATCAATAAAACTAAAAGCTGGTTCTTTGAGAAGATAAACAAAATAGATAAACCACTAGCCAGACTCATCAAGAAAAAAAGGGAGAAGACTCAAATCAATAGAATTAGAAATGAAAAAGGAGAAGTAACAACTGACACTGCAGAAATAAAAAAAATCATGAGAGATTACTACAAGCAACTCTATGCCAATAAAATGGACAATCTGGAAGAAATGGACAAATTCTTAGAAATGCACAACCTGCCAAGACTGAATCAGGAAGAAATAGAAAATATGAACAGACCAATCACAAGCACTGAAATTGAAACTGTGATTAAAAACCTTCCAACAAACAAAAGCCCAGGACCAGATGGCTTCACAGGTGAATTCTATCAAACGTTTAGAGAAGAGCTAACACCTATCCTTCTCAAACTCTTCCAAAATATAGCAGAGGGAGGAACACTCCCAAATTCCTTCTACGAAGCCACCATCACCTTGATACCAAAACCAGACAAGGATGTCACAAAGAAAGAAAACTACAGGCCAATATCACTGATGAACATAGATGCAAAAATCCTCAACAAAATACTAGCAAACAGAATCCAACAGCACATTAAAAGGGTCATACACCATGATCAAGTGGGGTTTATTCCAGGAATGCAAGGATTCTTCAATATACGCAAATCTATCAATGTGATAAACCATATTAACAAATTGAAGGAGAAAAACCATATGATCATCTCAATAGATGCAGAGAAAGCTTTCGACAAAATTCAACACCCATTTATGATAAAAACCCTCCAGAAAGTAGGCATAGAGGGAACTTTCCTAAACATAATAAAAGCCATATATGACAAGCCCACAGCAAACATCATCCTCAATGGTGAAAAACTGAAAGCATTTCCACTAAAATCAGGAACAAGACAAGGTTGCCCACTCTCACCACTCTTATTCAACATAGTTTTGGAAGTTTTAGCCACAGCAATCAGAGAAGAAAAGGAAATAAAAGGAATCCAAATCGGAAAAGAAGAAGTAAAGCTGTCACTGTTTGCAGATGACATGATACTATACATAGAGAATCCTAAAGATGCTACCAGAAAACTACTAGAGCTAATCAATGAATTTGGTAAAGTAGCAGGATACAAAATTAATGCACAGAAATCTCTGGCATTCCTATATACTAATGATGAAAAATCTGAAAGTGAAATCAAGAAAACACTCCCATTTACCATTGCAACAAAAAGAATAAAATATCTAGGAATAAACCTACCTAAGGATACGAAAGACCTGTATGCAGAAAATTATAAGACACTGATGAAAGAAATTAAAGATGATACAAATAGATGGAGAGATATACCATGTTCTTGGATGGGAAGAATCAACATTGTGAAAATGACTCTACTACCCAAAGCAATCTACAGATTCAATGCAATCCCTATCAAACTACCACTGGCATTTTTCACAGAACTAGAACAAAAAATTTCGCAATTTGTATGGAAACACAAAAGACCCCGAATAGCCAAAGCAATCTTGAGAACGAAAAAAGGAGCTGGAGGAATAAGGCTCCCTGACTTCAGACTATATTACAAAGCAACAGTAATCAAGACAGTATGGTACTGGCACAAAAACAGAAAGATAGATCAGTGGAACAGGATAGAAAGCCCAGAGATAAACCCACGCACATATGGACACCTTATCTTTGATAAAGGAGGCAGGAATGTACAGTGGAGAAAGGACAGCCTCTTCAATAAATGGTGCTGGGAAAACTGGACAGGTACATGTAAAAGTATGAGATTAGATCACTCCCTAACACCATACACAAAAATAAGCTCAAAATGGATTAAAGACCTAAATGTAAGGCCAGAAACTATCAAACTCTTAGAAGAAAACATAGGAAGAACACTCTATGACATAAATCACAGCAAGATCCTTTCTGACCCACCTCCTAGAGTAATGGAAATAAAAACAAAAATAAACAAATGGGACCTAATGAAACTTCAAAGCTTTTGCACAGCAAAGGAAACCATAACCAAGACCAAAAGACAACCCTCAGAATGGGAGAAAACATTTGCAAATGAAGCAACTGACAAAGGATTAATCTCCAAAATTTACAAGCAGCTCATGCAGCTCAATAACAAAAATACAAACAACCCCATCCAAAAATGGGCAGAAGACCTAAATAGACATTTCTCCAAAGAAGACATACAGAATGCCAACAAACACATGAAAGAATGCTCAACATCATTAATCATTAGAGAAATGCAAATCAAAACTACAATGAGATATCATCTCACACCAGTCAGAATGGCCATCATCAAAAAATCAAGAAACAATAAATGCTGGAGAGGGTGTGGAGAAAAGGGGACACTCTTGCACTGCTGGTGGGAATGTGAATTGGTTCAGCCACTGTGGAGAACAGTATGGAGGTTCCTTAAAAAACTACAAATAGAATTACCATATGACCCAGCAATCCCACTACTTGGCATATACCCTGAGAAAACCAAAATTCAAAGAGAGTCATGTACCAAAATGTTCATTGCAGCTCTATTTACAATAGCCAGGACATGGAAACAACCTAAGCGCCCATCATCGGATGAATGGATAAAGAAGATGTGGCACATATACACAATGGAATATTACTCAGCCTTAAAAAGAAATGAAATTGAGCTATTTGTAATGAGATGGATAGACCTAGAATCTGTCATACAGAGTGAAGTAAGTCAGAAAGAAAAAGACAAATACCGTATGCTAACACATATATATGGAATTTAAGGGAAAAAAATGTCATGAAGAACCTAGGGGTAAGATAGGAATAAAGACGCAGACCTACTGGAGAACGGACTTAAGGATATGGGGAGGGGGAAGGGTGAGTTTTGACAGGGCGAGAGAGAGTCATGGACATATACACACTAACAAACGTAGTAAGGTAGATAGCTGGGGGGAAGCAGCCGCAAGGCACAGGGATATTAGCTCGGTGCTTTGTGACAGCCTGGAAGGGTGGGATGGGGAGAGTGGGAGGGAGGGAGACGCAAGAGGGAAGACATATGGGAACATATGTATATGTATAGCTGATTCACTTTGTTGTAAATCAGAAACTAACACACCATTGTAAAGCAATTATACCCCAATAAAGATGTTTAAAAAAAAAAAAAAAAAAAACACTATAAACGAATGCTAGCCATTTATGGAAATTGAGTTTAATTTTTTGTTCCTACACTTCTGCCAAGTACTTTTCCATATTATTCTTTTTGCATCATGCATACAGCCCCCTGGTCAAAGTTTCCCTCAACACTTTTAAACCAGTGCACCTTTAAATGTCAGAGAGGCAACTAGTAGAAATAGGGCAGCGTTGGTCTGAGTCTAGGACTGCACACTGATAACAAGGCACCCCCAAGGCCCTTGCTTCATAGCCCCTATGTTATCAATACATGTTTTCTCAGGATATAGCACAGTGGCACAAAAGCACCTTTCTGAGGACAGCTCCCTGGACTCTTACGGTGGCTGACAGCTGGGTACCCAGGGAACTCTGACAAGCCTTCTGATGACTTCTCCTTAAATACCTATTCTAGATATCTTGGGCATGAATGGAAACTCTCAACAGGGTCATCTGAAAATCTTTAACCAAGCAGCATACACCTTCTAATTAGACAATATATATCTGTAATACGTGTATATTTGGGGATGAGTGTCCTTTGGGGATTTACAGATTGCGAATTCCCTCTACATGGACCCAATTACCACACTACCACCCTGGTAAAAATACCTATCAAATATTATTCAATTGTCACATTGGGAAAGCCAGCAAAGCTTAATATAGACCAACAAGAAAATACACAGCAAGCAAATGATTGAATGATTGAATGCTACATTTAAAGAATCACTGGCACTTGTTATGTGAAACATTTAGTCAGAAAATCAAGTTCTAACTCTAAATTCTTGGTATGCTGTTTGGACAAGTAACTTAATCTTGCTGACTCTGGACTTTTCATAAGAAAAAAAAGAACCATATCCATATGTCTGTTATAAATATTAAATGGGAACATCCACAGTCAAAGACACCACACTGAATCTCTAGCATAAATTAGATAACTTGGTCCCCCATGAGACTGTCCTAATAAGTCTCTAAGATCTTGAGCTACCAGGGGTCCCAGACTTAGGTTCACTCCAAAAATTAGGAGGCCACCTCTCTATCTTTAGCCTGCTAGGGCTTAAACCAAGAGACGATTTTTAGGTTTTCTAATGAAATGCCATGAACACCTGGATTTGAGTCTTGCCAAAAATGAGCATCTGCCATACAAATCTGCAGAGGTTATATTTGACTGTAATAAGCCCAAAGGCTGCATTCTTTCAAATATCGTTAAGATGGAAGATACTACTTAAGCCTGACGTCTCAAGTATCCCTAGTCCTTTAGGGTTATGGGCAGGTTGGTATTTATCTCAGTGGGTTTTTAATCTATGCATCACTGAGTTCTACCAAATAAGTGAAAACCACCTATGGGGCATTTGCTAGACATGCTGAGCCCAACCATTTCTTCCTGAAAATTCAGCAAATTCAGCTCATGTGGGTACACAAACTTCCTTCAGGTAAGCCGTATTACCTAGACTGAACTTCCATGTTTCATACTCTGCCATGTGTGCCAATTTATTACATTGTTTATAGTTTATAACAAAATGAGGAACAATCACTATACTTTCGCATTGACTTTTGTAGTCATATCGCATCTATAAAACCGTAACTGTGGACACTTTTGATTGATTATCCACTAACCTAAGAAGTGCTGAGTGTGACAGGCTTATCCAGGGCCCACTCAACAGGACTTCCTTGCTGCATCTTGTTGTATAAAATGTGGTCCTAGAATCAGCAGCAACAGTAGTACCTGAGAGCTTCTTAGAACTGCAATCCCACCGCAGACCTACTGAATCAAAATCTACACTCTAATACAATCACTGGCTGATCTATATGTTTAAGAAGCATGGCTCTGGAACTTGCTACAGTTTCATACCACGTCTTCCTGGTTTCTGTGATTAGAGATGCCAGTGTTCCTTCAATCATCAAGAAATGTGCTCAAATTGTTTCAACTACTGGCGATCATCACCGTGTGTGTGCATGAGTTTAAGCGTGTTTGTATTTTTTTTTTTTTTTTTTCCGGTACGCGGGCCTCTCACTGTTGTGGCCCCTCCCGTTGCGGAGCACAGGCTCCGGACGCGCAGGCTCAGCGGCCATGGCTCACGGGCCCCGCGGCATGTGGGATCTACCGAAACGGGGCACGAACCCGTGTTCCCTGCCATCAGCAGGTGGACTCTCAACCACTGCGCCACCAGGGAAGCCCTAAGCGTGTATGTATTTATCCAGCCATTAAAAATATCGAATTACAAGAATTCTGAAAGTGACTATTCCAAAGAATGAAACTGAAAGAAAATAAATGATCTTCTAAAGATATGTAATTATTGATACTGTGTTCAATATCTCTAGTCTTGGGCTTTGTTAAGCTAACATCTTCTGTTAGCCCCATAAATAATGTTTTTGAAGCAATCAGAAGAGTCCTGAATTATTTACATATAGACAGATATACAGATACGTGTGTGTACAATTAAACACTACTCTAGAAGATTCATAGAGGTTATTTTTACCTATATCATTTGCATTCCTTTTTCTCACTGTTGTGGTTTCTCCCGTTGCGGAGCACAGGCTCCGGACGCGCAGGCTCAGCGGCCTTGGCTCACGGGCCCAGCCGCTCCGCGGCATGTGGGATCTTCCCGGACCGGGGCACGAACCCGTGTCCCCTGCATGGGCAGGCGGACTCTCAACCACTGCGCCACCAGGGAAGCCCCCATTTGCATTTCTGAAGTTACATTTTTACCTATATCATTTGCATTTCTGAAGTTACATTTTGTAATCAGGAAAAACACTGTAAACTAAGTAAAATAAAAATACTTTCTTTTGAAACATACTTTTGATCCTTGATATACATTAATATCCATACAGTGAAATACCTCAAATCTGAGAAAGCTCAAATAGTATTTTACTTGGAAAATGGTTACAACATAAAACTCATAAAAAGATAAACTCTGATTTTATTACCTATAATTGAACACGGGCATCTTCAAAATTTTTTTAAATATTTAAAATGAGAAATAAGTTACATGTAACATTTTTATAAGCAGCTTAGTTATTGAAATCCTTAAAGTTTCTGCAAAAAATATTGGAATATGGTTTGATTCTATTACCAATTCAATGGACAAAGGTGAAAAGGATAATAAGCAAAAATAAAATTATTAATGTATATTATAAAATATCCCAAACTGCAACTTATGAAATTAAATAGCTGATTAATGTCTTAAAATTTAGTGATAAATTTTTTTAAGTATTGGGAATATTCTGAACATTATCCATCCCATATATTCTGATACAATGAGAAAATAACCAAAGATCAAAGACTTCAGTTTGCCATTCATACACATGAACAATCTAAACTAAGATCTGTACAATCCCAACTCAGAAGTAAAGATTTTGAAACAAATCCTTCTTTGATAGCTAATAAATACGTAGCATTTGCTAAGAAATGACTTCCATTATGCCATAAATATGAACTGTTAAATTTATCCTAACAGTGTATTCCTAGTTGACTGCCTCCTTCAAATCCTCTGGGTTTTATGCTTTTTCACATGCTCCAGGGTAGGTTGGTAATTGCAGTTTACCAGTGAGATAGACATGGGCCCTCACACATCCTAAGGATCCAATCCCATGCATTGCTCTTGAGGGCTTCCTACCATTATGAGGACAGGAAAAAAATCTCCAAATGGTTGAAGAAGAGAAGACACAGATTATTCAAAACTTCCAGCTACTAAAATGACAGGCTGTTCTACTGAGTTCTGTGAAGGATTTGAACACCAGATGGAGTGTCAAAATGCATAACCTAAGAATGAAGTAGAAAACCATATGAAAGCAAGGCAGGACAGACTATCAGAGCAAGTGACATTAAACCACAGATCCATCCGGCGGGTGGATCACAAGTCAATCCTAAAATAAGCCTCCAGGGAGATGCTTGTAACAAAGACTATTTATTACATAAACGCAGACACATGCGTCCATCTACAACCACCGCCCCCAGTTTCTCTTAATTTGAAGATCTTTTATAAGAGGTTAATGTAGTAAGAGAGTATATCATGAATCTCAAACAGAAAAAATGAAAAAAAAAACCATGAAGGAGCACCATATGGTAGTTAATAGAGATGCACATTCACCCTTTGTGTTTCTGTGTCTGAACGTGCCATGTGTCGGAGAGCCAGCTGCTTGTACCAAGGGCAACGTGAAGTCGAAGTTATGTGGCTTTGATTTGCCTTGCCCTTCCATATCCACGTATTTTAAGAGTATTGTGATATTTTTGGATGCTTTTTTAAAATTCTTTATAGAGTCTAACAAATACGCAAAAGGCGCAAATACTACTTTGAATTATTTTCCAACTATGACCCATAATTACCAATCAATTTGAATGAGTATTTATGGCAAGCTTGCGCAGTACAAACCATTATATTCACCAAGATATTCAAAGGCTTGTCTTAATCTTGACTCCATGATGTTCACAGGCTAACAGTAGTTTCTTTAACTAGAAAAGTCCTTTAAGAATTTATTTTATGACAAACTATTTCATGCTATCCCTTCAGACTTTATCATATCACTTGTTAAGACTGAATGGATTTCTTTTAAGATCTGCTTGACAAAACAGATAGGTGTGAGTGTGTGCACACATGCATTTGTAATGATTGAGCTACATCCCTTAATATGTGACTGTAAACATTTCAGTCCTTTATATTGCAAATATTCTGAGAAAAAGAGAAGATTTAGGGTATAGGGAATGTGCTCTTTCAAATATTTTAAAAGTTCTAATGTTAATGGATGGTAAGTTTATGCTCTGTAGCTCGAAAACTCAGAACAAGAACAAATTGGTGCAAATATCAGAAAATCTACCTAACACAAAACATATTCTCATAGCATTGCTCAAACCATGGTGAGCTTAGAATCATAAGCACCCAAGATGGGGCTGAAGGAGCAACAATGATTTCCTCTATGGAATTAAGGCCGATCAAGAGACTGAGGGGATACATCCATCCATCACAATTCTGTTAGGTCTTTTTTACTCCCAGGAAAGATATTCTCATATACGTTGTATTAGTTTCCTGTGGCAACTGTGTCAGTTTCATATGACACAGAATGAGGAGGAAAAAGTCAAAGCATCAAAACCTGGATGGCTTAAAACAACAGAGTTGTATGACCCCACAATTCTGGAAGCTCTAAGTCCAAAATAAAGAGCGTCAGCAGGGTTGATTCCTTCTCTGAAAGATCTAGGGCAGGAACGTTCCTTGCTTTGCCCTGGCTTCTCATAGCTACTGGCCATCCTTGTGGTTCATCATCTTGGCTTGTAGATGCATCCCTCTAATCTATCTCCACCTTCACGTGACCATCTTCCCTGTGTCTGTCTCTTCTTACAAGGTTACCAGTCATATAGGGTTAAGAGTATCAGTCAAAGGCTTGAGGAAATTATTGAAGAACTCAATACAAAACAATAGGATAAAAATGTACACCATATCAATTCTACTATATTAAAAACTCTTCTTTAGTACAAGGTATTCGAAGCTATTATCTAATTAGCATCATTGTCATGATTGAAAGCATAGGCAAGCATTTTAAAAAATAAACAACTCCATGTTTGGGGGTTATTTTGTTTCGTTTTTTTGTCTGTTGTTTCAGTTACTCCCTACTTACTCACTCTAGACTGAGGTAAGCATCGCTCTTACCAGCAGTTCTACTGCCCCTGGGATGTTTGATTCAGATAATGAGGTAGCTATATCCTCTAAGTGTGATGTCTCAGATAGGGAGATATCTTCATCTCTGCTGAAATGTTTCAGAAGTGACTCAAGGCAATCTTTTTCCTAATAAAATTAGCATTTAGCATTTTTTGTTGCATCAGGCAGTCTCAAAGATACACTGAAATTTAACCCTTTTTTTCCTCTTAATTTTTGTACTAAAGACAGACCTGGGGATTCATTTTTCAATTGAAAGTATAAATGCTATTTTTATTTTTGGAAAAATCATCATTAAATACAGGGAAAACATTTTCATTTATTCCAGATATTTTCTTGTTATGCTTGTAGATGAAACTGGAAAGTACAGGGTTCCATGTGAACCTTTCTCAAAATGTGTGCAGAGTTCGTTTTTATTTTTATAGTTGTCACAATAGTTAAATGGACTTAACTGGTCTCTATTTAGTCATTAATGTGTTTTTGATGTCCATACAAATTATATAATTAAATACCTTTAAAACGAATTAATATTTTGAATTTGGATTCTTCATTTCACTTAAAATTCTTGCTCAGAAATCCTACCTAAATGAATATGGAGTTAAATATACAGCCTGGAGGAATAACCCAAAATGCTAATGTATGAACACTATGTTTACCTCACTGTCTTTTACAAATCCTATAGGAGTTAATTGGGGCTTTCTATCAAGGAGCAATTACATGAATCAGTGTCAGCCAAGGAAAATGTGTCCTACTCTTTAAACATAAGATAATCATTAACTTTCAAAATATTTAATGTCTAAATTGTCACAAGTCACTGAGTCTACATTTTCCTTTTAAAATACTGTGCATGGGCTACCCTGGTGGTGCAGTGGTTGAGAGTCCGCCTGCCGATGCAGGGCACACGGGTTCGTGCCCCAGTCCGGGAAGATCCCCGTGAGCCGTGGCCACTGAGCCTGCGCGTCCGGAACCTGTGCTCCACAATGGGAGAGGCCACAACAGTCAGAGGCCGGCGTACCGCAAAAAAAAAAAAAAAAATACTGTGCTATTTGATATCAATAATATGTTATAACATAAAAAAATAAATATCAATCGAAACAACTAATTCAGATGCACCAAGAACTTCCACTCGAAATTCTATCTGTAAAGTATGTGTACATTTGGAAATGTCTGCTACAGTGTTTTTTATTAATCATGTGATCTCTAGTATTCTGTTAAGAGCTGTAGTTATGAAAAAACATTTGAAAATATAAAAAAGCTTGAGGAATTTCAGTTTAGTTCCTAGAGACCTGATGTTTAATCAACTTATTTAATCAAGCTTTAATAAGTATGGATCAATATTTGTCTAAATTTAAGCTTCTTTATTTCGACTTGGGGTTCAAACTATAATAAGAGATACTCATCTGGTAAAAATCATCTATATTGTTGCCCATAATTCCAGTCTAGTCATATAATATCACATGTATTGCCGAGGTTGACAATAACAATTGTTTTATCAATTCTTTATCTATAATTCTGACTTTTCAAATCCATTTTAGGGGCTCGCCAGGATTACAGAAATAAAGAGCATTACTTTTCCTGCTCTTTAAAATTAAATAAAGCTGGAAATTTTATTCTATTTTATATTTATTTTTAACCAATAAAATACTTAAAATTTCAATCAAATTTATCTTTCTTTTCTTCTGAATGCATTAGATTTTTTCTAAGATAATCTTTTGTTACTATTAAAATTTTAATTGGGAGAAAACAGAAGAAATCATGAAATAAAAATGTACAGCTTAACAAATTAGCACACAGAGAACACCATTATCACACCACTTAATAGATATAGCTTTCATTCCAGAACATTACAGCCTGCCCCTACCGAATACAACCCCTAAATTAATGTCACTCCCCTAATCTTTCTAGAGGTCCCTTCCTTGCTTTTATCACTTATATATCCTTAACCACTTTAATCGGTTTCAAACTTTATATAAACAGGAATAAAAATGTGTATAGACTCACTTATTTGGATCTCTTAAATAATAACTTACAGGTGAAAATACAAAATGATGTAGATAGGAATACAAGAAAATTATCTTCAAGTATAATGATGTTAAAAAGAGGACAGGCTTCTTCCCCCAGTTTTCTGGAAGCCCAGATCCATGCTCCTCACGTGTAACTGTGACTATTTCCCTTGAACCTACAACTGCCTGGTGAGACAGCTGAAACATATGTGACTACACTGAACCTTATTAGGGCAATCAAGAACATGACTGACTTCTACAATTAAGAGGCTAGAAAGAGCCTCCCTAATGCCACTATGACTAGCTCTAAGAGGAGTTAAAACAAAAGCTTATGTTAAAACACAAGTGTATCTCTAAAGAGAACAAATGCTGTAGTTTATGAACTGAGAGAGGTGACAGTGATTTTTTGTTTTAGAGTCTTAAAGGAAATCACCTATTTTGTTTCAAATGGGCATCTAAAGACCAACTGTAGAGCAAAGAGCAGGGTGAGCCCCCAAAGTTACTTTCCTTGTCCAGCCTGAGGAGAATTTCACTCAAAAGGATTTTGACACACAATTTTATAGCTTAAGGAGCTTTTTTGGGTAATGAAGTGACTTTGGCTCCTACAGTTCTGTCAGATGCTATGTTTTCTGCTCTTCTGACAACTCCATTTTTAGGGCCGAGAATAAAGAAAGGGCCCCAATATTCAAGAATTGCAGAAATAATACTGAAGTCCAGACACGGATGAAAATGAGCTTTGGTGAAACACCTGGTGAAAGACCTGATAAGATAACGTACCCTGTAAGAACTGAAGTGACGAAGCCTCTCTTTCTTCATTTTTGAAACAGATTTCTTTCTCTGCAACCATTGACCTATCACAGAAAGTTCTATTTTCCTATGTAAAAGGAGTTTTTGTCTTTATTCTAAGTATCTCTATTTCAGTCGCTTCACTGACCTTTACCATTAAGTGGAAATTTCTAGAGTTTGTACAGATGAGCTAAAAGTATTTTTAATTCAGAAAAGAGACAATTGAAGATAATTATACCTTACTCTGAAAATGGCAAATGCAGGCAAGGTATTTTCATGTGGTGTATTTCTCTTCCTAAGGTGAAATACTTGTAGGATGAGCCCTAGGATGAGTTAATAAAAACGTTAGTTACAGGGACATACACTGGGAGCCAGAAACTCCTTCTCATCGTGACAGTTCTCTATTTAGAAGTATGATATCAGGTAAAAAGGGTATTGTTATTGTGACTGACAACACGTGTGCAGATTCAACTGTAAACGTAGCAATTAGTTACTAGGAAATAAACATGTCCTTTTCCATATATATTAGGTAAAAATTTCATCGGCACCATTCATCAGACCTAGCCATTTTTAATGAGAAACTGATGTCAAACTTAGTATTTCACACACCTTAATTAGGTTTGGTGTACATGTTTGTACACCTCCTGAGCATTATTCCTGGTAGACGAGCTTTGTGCACGTTTTAACCCTAAAATCGAACTGACAGCATTGACAGCAGCTTCTCTAATCCCTCGTCAGAGAGCTACCCCGAGATGAAGCATCTGAACGCAACTCACGATGCCCTCCCCTAATTCAGAAAGAAACAAAATGGAGTAAGAGCAGAGACTCCGTCGTGGTGGAAAGATGTAGGCTCTCTCTCCAAACGAGCCCTCGCTCACCAGAGCCAAAGATTAATTGTGAACACTCAGAAGCCTCAAGAATGGCCGGGACACTTTCACTGCGTCTTTGAGGGAGAAAAAGTGAGAAAGAGTCGGGAAGAATAACCACCCAGAACTAATGGCATCATGACCAAATAATGGCGGAAAGGAGAGGAAAGCACTGTATAAGAAACCAATGATTTTACCTCTAAAATACATAGAAAATCAAAAACACAAGCCAGAAAGCAACTCATCTCAGTACAAGAAATAACCTATACTAGGTATATACCTACAGAACTTGACGTGTAGATAAAAAGCCATGCGTGTGAACTTGTCTTCCAGTTAGGATTCTAGAAAGTGGTGCTGGCAGCCTGAGGTGGGAGGCAAGGGAGATGAAAAGGAACCCACGCACCTTCTTTATTAGTTATTTAGCGACCTGTATGCAGTACTCATTCTGTGCCAAGAACTACTTTAAGTGCGTTGCAAATATGAACTCATTTAATCCACTTTGCAAACCTATGAGCCGGCTGCTACAACCTGGCATTTTTACCGTTTAGGAACCTGAGGCACACAGGTATAAAGGCTCCCCAAGACCACATAGCTAGTAAGTGGCAGAGACAGGATTTGAAGCTAGACAGGATGGCTCCACCATCCGTGGTCTTACCTTCTGCCATGCTCCTTCTACCGAGTTACTTGCTAAGATGTATCAAGTTTAGCTTTAATTGCTCTTTTAAGAACGAACAAATAAACAAGAGAAGCTCACCGGGAATGATTTTAACTAATTTTTCTTGCTTTGTTATCAGAAAGCACCCACTCACACACAGATGGTATGTGAATTGCGGAAGGTGGCATAGCTAGAAAATAACAAAGCTAGAATTTGTATCTAGTGAGTTAGAATGTTTCTTATCATATAGGCTTAACTGTTTAACTTCAGTGCCTTAAAAGCTAAACTATTCCACATGGGAAAATAAATGTTTTCTTAAAATATAGAAGAAAACATTTCTGGAGTTAAAAAAATTAAATATGCATTAAAATAAACCTGAACAAAAGCAACACCACACGTAAACACAGAAAATTATTGACAAACATCACTTCAAACTAATGGATGCAAGTGCCCTAAATATTAGCAAATTGAATTTAGCTGTACATTGAAATAATATGACAGACACAGAAGACTTATTCAAAGAACACATGGATAGCTCAATTTAAAAATGTTAGACTCCATTGAGATTTGAGGGGGAAAAACATTGTAATCAGCACAACAAATGCTCCTGTCGCCACAAAATTGACAAAGTTCAAAATTTGGAAAGGGAGGGCATTTAACAACCTAGGAATAGGGCAGAACTCTGATAGCCAGATCAAAATGCATAAATATCAAAAGATTTTCAATAAAATACAAATATTTTCTACCAAATCAAAGATAGAAAAATAAACCTATGCAATTTCAAGCAGAAAACTGAATTTTTACAGATGAAAAACCAGAAATGGCCCACATAAAAGTTAAAACAAACGTTCAACCTCATAAGCAACCAAGGGAGATACAAAGTAAAACCCCACGTAAATGCTATTTCTCATCTACCAGCTTGACAAAAATTTTTAAATCGGATAATATAAAACTTGGTTGAAGATACAGGATACCAGAATCACTCACCCACTGCCGCTGGAGTCGAAGAATGGAACGCGACTGACTGGAAAAGCATTTTTGGCATCACCTCATAAAATTCACCCTTAGCCTTGTGGCTCCCAAAGTGGTGCACGAAGGAATCATCCGGAGATCTTTATAAGCTTCTGGTTCCTGGCTCCACCTCTAGCCAGTCTGATTTAATTGATGAGACGTGAGCGTTGGGAGCTTTGGAAGCTCCCCAGGTGATTCTAAGGTGCAATGTTGTTTGGGAAGCACAGCCATTCTCTACAATGCAGGACCTACACTATCGAGTGCGTAATTTAGAAAATCTCTCGCACATGTGTACCAGGACATTTACAAGAATTAAGAGTAACAATGGTCATGATAGCAAAATACTGAAAACAATCAGAATGTACATCAATCTAGAATGGATAAATCATAGTGGAATGTTCAATAAAACAGAAAAAAATAAAATGAAACCTCATGCATTAATAGCATTGATTCCAAGAAGCATAATTTGGAGTGAAGGAAGTCTGTCTCAGAAGATAAACACAACACGATTCCCAGTTATATGGTGTCTAAATACAATACTTGATAGAGTTTTAATTATGGATGCATAATTGGATAATGAAGGAGATAGAAAATGTGGGAGGAATGGGTATAGGTTTCAAGATGGTGGTTGATTTGAGGAGGAGAGAAAAAAGGAAGTGGTCAGGGAGTGGATGCTGGAAGCTGCATTTAATGTTCTATGCCATGACTTGGTTGTAGGTACACAGCTGTTTATTTTATTGTTGTTCTTTACCTCTATTTCAGGTTTTATACACTTTAATATGCTAATTGTATTTCACAATAGTTTAAAAATAAATTAATGTAGAGATTTTAAACAGGAGAGTGAATTACAGATTGTTCATGTAATAACCATCACTCAGGCTATTGAGAGAAGAATATGTGGGTGATGTGTCAAGTGTGAATACAAATAATGAATAGAGTCCTGTTGCAGAAGCTGATAAGGGATTGTGTCCTTAAGACGAGGACAATTACAGCGAGGTCTAAGAGTCATAGATGGATTAGGAGGTACTCAGGATTTAGTGATCCAGAAAATGGAGCAGAAGGGGAAAGCAGGGAGGGAGAATGGAAAGTCAAGGTGTCTCTCAGGTTTCTAAGTTGAATCACAAGGACACTGATGTTCTTTGTTAAGGTGGGAAACCACGCAGGAGGAGTAAATATCTTCACCACTAAGTGCAAAGGTCATGCTCTTGTGGGCACGTTCAGTTAGACCCAACTGACTCTAACCTACGCGCAGGTGTGAAAAGAGAGATATAAAGGCTTGTTCTCAGGAGAAAGGGCTGAGTCAGGTGCATTTTTGAGGGTCGTCAGTGTATAGATACTAAATGTATTTGTGGCTAAAAGAGAGATTTCAGAGGATAATGTAAAGTGAGAAGACAAATTCTGAGAAAGAAGTATGTAGAAGTCTGGGCAACGAACACTGAGAAGACATGCTAGAGGACTAAAAAGAAATAACCCCAGTGACATGTTTGGATAATAAGGAGACAATAAATACTGCCATGTATCATCAGAAATCACTTTTACCTATTACATATCAAGCTGGTTTAAAAAAATTAAAACCTATGTTATCTTAGGGCTGATACAAGCCAGTGGTTAAAAAACAAGAAGCATTTTGTCATGCTTTATTTTTTTTAAATAAAGAACCCTGTCACTATGAAAATATATAAACATACTTTATCAATGTATAAAACTAAGCATGAGTTATTTCTTTACTAGTCAAGAATTTTAAGGAAATAAGAAAACATAGTGATTGTATAGCCCTTTTATGAATCCTTTAAGTATTTCCATGGCACATTTTTTAAAATTATCGAGTTTTATTGAAAGCACTAAAATTTCAACATACCTAGTCTTCGCTGACATTGTGGAATAAAAGCAGGACAGCTACAGTCGTTTTCCTTTCAAATAAAAGTTCCCTAAATATTTGAAAGTGAAATGAAGGTAACCTGGAGAATCAGAGAAAGCAGTAATTAGAAAACTGAACCATCAACTAATGTGATATTATTTTATGCCAGACATCCCTTCTTTAAAAATGCAAACATTTCTGTAACATAGGCATATTCCCATATTAAAAATAGAACTGATGAATCTCATGTAGTTTAAATAATTTTTTGAAGGCCATAGACCTATATATGGCTATTGAGAGCTGAATCCTTGGTGTTCTAACTCTATAGGTTCATGACATTAGAATGAGAAAATGTTTCTGGAAGCAGGACTGGTCTAAATGTTCTTAAAATTCCACCGCTTTCATAATTTTACTCTAGTGCCTTAAACTCAGTTTTCCTTTTTGTATACAGACTGATTTCTTAGTGAAATAACTTGTGCAGCTTATTCAAAAGCTGTCTACCATTTTATTCATAGAATGAATATGAATTCCTTTGTGTAACATCTCCCATTATTCATTCACAATATTAGAGCTCATTTCTGTACAAACAATCAATCACGGATTTCAATTTTGAAACAATATTAATCATTAACGGGATCTAAATCTGTCTACTTTATGGGCATGCACAGATTTCTACAAGGTAGAAATGTCACATGGAGAAAAATAAGCAAAATAAATCTAACATTTCAGGAACATAAAATGTGTTCTTTGTTCCCCAGAAATTATATCAGGTTCCAATTATTATGATTATTTTTATAATCGGTGTTATTTACAACTACATCAAAGTTCACACATTTATTTATTTCCTAAATAATAGAGCCCCATCTCCTTACTAAGGACATTCAAGCCCCTTCGCCAATCTAGCCCAAATCTTCTTTCATAATCTTTTCTTTCATTACTTCCCATGTTTATTTTATGCTTAAGATACCTTGGACCATCAGTAGTCCTTGGGTAACAACATATTTTGTGGGTTATCACTACTCTGAACCACCTGATGTCTAAGTTCCTCCTCTCTCCCGCTCAATATCATTTTTGTCCCCCAAACTGTCATATATGCTCTTCCTCAGTCAACTCATACATGCAGCCTTCCTTGAAGCACCTCCCTCAAATTTCTATGACCCACCGTCCTGCTTGAATTAAATACTCTTTGCTCAGTTCTCCTAAATAAGCATATGAAAAGATATTCAAACTCAGCTATCAGGTGAGTTAATAACAAAATACCACTATGCAACCAAAACACAGAATGTATGTGTCAACTAGGGCTTGGGGTAACTGGAAATCTTATGCACTGCAGTTGAAATGTACATTGTTATTTCCACTTTAGGAAGCCATCAGCAATATATACTAAATCTGAACTAACATACCCTGTGACTCAGCAATTGTACTCCTGGTTATCTATGCACAGAAATATGTATTATATGTACCAAAAGACATATATGAGTGAGAGGATTATAAAGCAAGAGCTAAGACCAGAACTCACCACCAATGCCTATCAAAATAGAAGGGGTGAATACATTTTGGTATATTCATAAAATGAAAGAACAATAAAAATGAAATTAGAAACTTCTTTCACAAGCAACTACATAAGTAGTATCCACTTAAGATGACAGATATGAAAGAAGACACATGTATGATATACACCAAATTCAAAAATCAGCAAAATTATTCTCTGGTGTTCGAAATCAGATAGTGGGTACCTTTCTGGAGAGGAAAAAGA